>NC_132937.1:23352806-23545306 GCF_034638445.1 Ciconia boyciana
TCCCGGGGGGACGGTAAGCCAAGCCCAGAGTGCTCACTCCCAAGGGGAGTCTCCAGCCATAGCTGTGAACTTGAGATGAGTCACAGAGAGCCTCTGACTCCAGCCAAGCCGCAAGCCCTGGCAGGTCAGACTCTGCTGTGTCTGCGGATTGCCTGCACTGTGGTGTGGTTGCTCCAGCTGAGAGCATGCTGTGCAAATGAGAAACTGAGGCACACAGGAGTGAGAGTGTATTAAATCCAGAAGCTAATGTCTGTCTGTCTGCTCCTCTCCCTGTGGTTTCCCATGGGAAGCCTCCGTGTCTGGCCATAACTGGGAGCCTGGAGATCTGCCACAGCCTGTGCCAGCTGCTGAGACAACTGGAGAGGCTTGGAGCAAAGCATGAGAATCCAG
This sequence comes from Ciconia boyciana, assembly GCF_034638445.1. Lineage (NCBI taxonomy): Eukaryota > Metazoa > Chordata > Aves > Ciconiiformes > Ciconiidae > Ciconia > Ciconia boyciana. The sequence goes on from NC_132937.1 coordinate 23,353,197, forward strand.
TGACATTGCTCAGGAGTGGGAAGGGGCTGCTGAGACCTGCAGGACTTCTGCTGTTGGGAGGGGATATGTAGCATTACCTGGGATGCAACAAGACGCCTGGCTGGTGATCACATCCAAGTTCCTGTGCTCAGCAGACTTGAAAATTAGTTTTACCTTTGTGGTGGGAAGCACAGGGTAACTGGCCAGTGTGCTTGTGCTTGTCTCTTTTTTTTTTTTTTTTTTTTTTTTTCTTTTTTTTTCCTTCGGGTGATGATCCCTGCTGTGTGGCATAGGGTAAAGGGCAGCTCAGAGGCTTGGGTCCCCACTGGTGCCTCCCAGCTCTTAGAGCATCGCATGAGCCCCTTGGCAGGGGGAGGAACCGTGGCCATTGCCAGTGGCCACAGGCTCACTTGCTAGTGAGCTGTAGTGCCATTCCTACTGGTGCTTCTGCTGGAAGTCCATTCACCTTACTGGGACTCTTCTCTGCCTCAGCTATCTCCAGGGCTTTGCCCTTGAGGACCCTCCCCAGCTTTGCCTGGTGACACCCAGCGCTTGCCTTGCCCTCTCGCAGCATCGCAGGGCACAGCCCTTTGGGTGTGAAGAGAAAGGACGTTGCTCCTCCTTGCTCTTGGAGGATGCTTGCGCTCTCTTGCTGCACCCATCGCAAGCATTCTCCTCTTGGCCTTGGTCGGGTGTAATAGCTCTGCCAGCTCCGTGGTTCCTGTTGGCAGAGAGCTTTTAGGGATGCCTTCAAGCTGCCTTACTGCCCTTCCCATCGTGTCAATGACACTTTGCTGATTTACAGCCACAGGGTCTGCCTGTGCGCAGGTGACTCCTCCGGCTCTCAGCTCTGAGACGGACACATCCGTCCGTCCCTCCTGGCTTGCAAAGAGAGTGTCTGTGTTTTCAATGCAAGTTGCTGGAGACTTATCCTCACTTTTATGGAGAGTGAGCCCTGAATATTCAAGAAACAGCACTGAGCTCAGTGTGACCATGGTTGGCAGGTTCTGGCCCATAGTTAATTAGCATTGATCGTACTTCACTTCACAGTAGAGGAAAGAGCTGCAGCTCAGGGAAGCAGTGAATTGTTGCAATATAATCACTGCGGCCATTTCCACACTGCCGGTTGGTGCTCTTCAAAAGTTACATAGCTGCTGCGATGGCAGCATGGAAGACAGAAAGGAAAATCCTGTCAGCTACAGGAAGCTGTCATTTTAAAAGAAACATTTGTTTATGCATTTATGCAGGGTTGGGTTTTTTTTCTTATTTTTTTCTGGTTCTTGCCATTGGCTTAGCTTGACTTAGCCTTAGTGAAGGTGCTGCTCGTGTCTCCTGCATGGCAGCAGGGACAGCATGGGGTCCATCAGCCCACCAGGAGATTCAGCCATCGAAGTGTGGGACCTCCATGTGCTCCCTTTGCTCCCTGCTCCCCTGTCCAAGCGCAGCGGCAACCTTGCAACCCCTGGGCTAACAAGAAGCGCTCTTTAGGAGGTGGAAATGTGCCTTGTGCCCCAGGAAATTTGGGGGGGGTGGGAGAGGGGCTGCATCAGTCACTTGAGAATGGAGGTGTCTACGCTATCTGAGCAAGATAGCCAGTGGTCAGCCTTTCTCTGTGATAGTGAATCTTCCCTCCATGTGAATTTTCACTCCATAATCTGGGCACGTCTTTTCCGCTGAGCTCTGTTGAGTCCATGGGCTTCTGCATCCATGATGCATTTCTTTCTCCATATTTCTGCAATTACACTCTTGGCAGCTCCAGAGAGATGGCTGTGGGCATCCTTCTGTTGATCCAGAGGTAGGACTTCAGGATACAAACCCAGAAGGAAAATTTCAGGATTTAGGTAGATTTAGGCAGATTTAATCCCGTTACATTCTTCATCCTGCCTAAGTCACAGCTCTGGAGCGAAGACCGCATAGCGAGAGCCACCAAGAGCACATCACAGCTGTTTTAACATGTTGTGTGATGTTGCAAACCTGTCTCCTGGGTGAATAGTGAACCCTTCCGCAAATGCTGAGCGTCTTTAATTCGTGCCGTGGTCTGGGCCAGCAATTGCCAAGCTTGTCCTTGCACAACCCATTGCCAGGGGGTCCCAGTCAGGCTGTGACCACATGCTGGGAGCCCCGGACTCTGGTGGGCTTTCTCTCCCACACAGCACACGTGCACAGCTGGCCTGCCGGGGTGCTGGGAAAAGCAGTGCCAGGGCTGGAAGAGGGGTGGGCGGTGGGTGTCAGCAGGCAGAGACTTTCGAGTCAAACCCAGTGGGCCGTAGCACGAGGGATTAGTGGATATGGGCTGTTAGCTGATTTAATTGTGTTTTCCTTCCTCTGGTGAGTTTGGGCCATTTTTCTTAACTTGTTTAGCCCTGAGGAGTTTTTTAGCATAACCAGTATTTATGGAAGGCTTTTCGCTTTGCTACTGCAGGGGGAATCACTGGTATACACTGCAGCAGCTGTCTCATAGCCCCACAAGCCACTGCTGCAATATCTGAGTGCTGGCATCCTGGGGGACATATGGGGGTTCAAGGTGGATAAAAAGACACCAGCTCAAATGAATTCTGTGCTTTGGGTGTTTGTATTTCAGCAGGGCCAGGAGAGCCCAACCAAACCCTGGTGTCAATGTACAGGTGCCATAGGATCACAGGAGAGATACAAAATCAGAGCTTAGCTCTGATGCAAACAGCTTGTGCACCCTTGGGCCTGTCATGTAATCTGCTTTGGGGACTTCAGCTCCACCTGTAAGATGGGGACAATGATGCTTCCTTCCTCTCATCTCTTCAAGTTGTCAGCTCGTTAAGGCGAGAGCTGCCTTTTGCTGGGTGCTGGCAGAGAGCCGTGGGTGACAGGGTGCCTGTCCTCAGGGGGCTGCAGGCAGCGTGAGTGCTGGGGAAGAGCCGCCTCCGTCCCCTGCGCCGGGACCCCACGCTTCCCGTGAGGGGCATCTCCGTTGGGAAGCAAAGCGCTTGCTGCCAATCTGTCCCGAGCAGAGCTGACGGGGAAAATCCTCAGGGGAGCCATTTTCCATTGGAAAATGAAGTCCTATCAATATCCAAATGTTTTACAAATATCTCGTTATTACCGTATTTCTCTGTCGGGGGGAGGGGAAGTTGCGGGACGAGGGAAAGGGCTGCAGTATGTCTTTTTGATATTTTTCAGAAATGGTTAGGCTCTTCACTTTAAATTGACACCCCCTGTCCCCCCAAAAAAGGGTTGCAAAGCCTTTTGTACAACACTGTGGGGTGGTTTTGAAAAAAACCTAAAAGACGTGAAACCCTTTGGTTTCCTTCTGAAGGAAAGAACCTTCCTCTTTTTATTTTTTTCTCTTTAAAGAAGAAATTTTGGAAGTTTGGGTTTTGCCCTGATGGGGCTAGAGCAGCGTTTCCAACTTCACGGCATCCTGAGCTTGCCTTGGCCGTGCCAGAGCCGCGGGGGGCTGCGAGCGACGGAGCCCGGAGGAGCTGGAGCATCTCCTCCTGCCCGTCCCCACGCAGGCGGCTGCTCTCCCCATCACCGTCTCCCGCGGGCCGGCAGCCGCTCTCCCTGGGTGGTCTGCAGAGCATCCTCTTTTTGCTCTGCTTCAGTTTGTTTTCTATTCATGGCCTCAAGCCGGAGGTAGGGGAAGAGCTGCTTGCTGCCTGTAGCTGCTTTCCATGCATGCATGCATAGATTTGCCCTGATTTTCTCTCCTTGTGGACTTTCTCGTATTCCCCCTCCTGCAGGCAGTGTGTGCGGTTGTTTGCAGGCTCCTGCCTTTGAGCAATTTCCTCCTCGTCCTTACTACCATTCACTCCCTCATCCCTTCTCCTCTTCCTCCCTCCTGATGGAGACAGCCTCACAGCCGACTCATTTCAGAGATGTTTTTTCACTGCCAAAGCCAAGATTTTTCTCTCTCCCATCACGCTTAGTCTGGAAGTGGGAGGGGGAAGCAGGTTTTGGGGTTGGGACTTTTCTTTTTTTCAGCAATAAATAATTTCAGCATGCTGAAGAGGCAGGAAAGCAAAGCCGGCGTTAGGCTACATTGAAATATTCCATTTGTTCTGGGAGTCTTTCTGCCCCCTCCAGAAAGCTTCTTCTAGTGTTTAATTTTAAAGCAAGTCACTATTATTTTTTGTTTTCTTACTTTCCAGAAGAGATTCCCATATTACTTTGGCTTGCCTGGAGATTTCCACGCACACCAGAACTTTTTCCTTTGGCTTTTCTTTCCTCTTTGCTTTCTTTTTGCCAGGGTTAAAAGCCCCAAGTCAGCAAGGTACTTAAACACATGCTGAAAGTTAAAGGCTTGCCTAAGTGCTTTGCTGACTTGCAGCCAAAGATATTTTCTCAAGTCCTTTAAATGCTTCAGAACATGAATTCAAAATGTTTTACAGAAATTCCAGAATTCAAGTATCTCTTGTGCTAATAATAGTTGTAATTCAGTAGTGCCTTCAGATAACTGGAGCTCTAGATGTGGTGAGCTTCTGTATAATTTTACTTTCAGAAAATATGCTTCCCTAAAATCTTCTTCTCCTTCGAACCCAAGAGCTCTCCAGAGAGCTGGGCACGTTTATTTGTATTTCAGTCAATGAACATAACTGGCCTTTTAGCTGTTGTTTTGCAATAAGACACTCAAAGCTTTTAAGTGTTGAAATTTAGGAAATAATGGGCAATTAGTTCAAATCATACTGAATGAATGTCTGCTCCTGAACTAACATTTGCTCATCATCCCCAACTCAGGGAACAAAAAAACCCCCACCACTTGAGGGCTCTCAGAAACAGCAGCATCAGTAATTGGAGGTTAGGAGATGCTCTCAAAGGCAGGCTGAGCTCCCGTTTCACAGAGCCTGAAAGCAGCGCTGCTCTCTGCTTTTGAGAGTTTATGGGATGGCAATAAAAACAGTACGGAGAGGGAATAGCAGTGGGTAGACGAGCAGGAAAGGCTCTGCAGAGGAAGAGGTGTTTCCAGAAACGGAGAGGGAGCCAGCATCGAACAGAAATTACGGTGCGGTTGTTACGGGCTCTGCGTGATGAACCGGGGGACCTCTGCCACCGGCCAGACAACTGGGGCCAGGTGGAAATGCTCAGCTGCTTAATGAAGGGCATCTTCAGAGGTTTTGGAAAGGGTGCTGGACACCGGTGCTTCAAGGCACCAACAAGGGAGCAGGACCAGGCAGGAGATGGCTTAGTTCATGACCCTCTGAGAAGTTGCATGCACCCTCCTCTGAAAGTGCTCTGTGCTGCGGCTGGGAATGGGAAACCCAGCTGAAAGCTTCCAGCTTACCATCCTCATCTTAAGGCTTTCTTTCCAGAGGTGGTATGATTGCTGCGTGAGCTTCTGCATTGTGCTTTGTAGGGATACGTGTGTGCATCCGCACAAGGCATGCAAAGCCTCTGTCCATATGCCCCAAAGCATCGTGTGCTTGCAGTCTCCTGCTGTCTTGTAGACCTGCTCTGTGAGTTGCTCAGAAACCATTTGGGTACCACGATCCTGCACTTGTCATCCATGGCCCAGCTACACCTTCCAGCCCATAACCAGAAACCCAGCCTCATTCATCCCCTGGCTGGAGCCTGCTTCCAAGCTCTGCTTGAGACCCAGGAGCTCTGTGCTGGGGTCCTGCTGTGGTCTGCAATGCTGCTTTACCTACACTCAGGGATTTATCTTGATGTCTCTGGTGGAAGTAACACTCTTTCCAGTGTGCTATGAGTCTGGTATGTTGCCATCTTTCACCCCAGAGGTGCTTGCACCCAGCAGATGCTCTGTGTGACTGTCAGGCTGCAGCTCCAGAGCTGTGCCACGGCTCAGCATGCACCGGTGATCGTTTCCAGGCTTGGCTTTGCTTGAGGATCCTTCGGAGTGAAAAGCATGAAATGCAAATATAATATCTCGTTATTACCAAGGCAAATCCCGAGGTCTTGGCTTAATTGTTAATACAGTCCCTGATGGGCAGAGTAGACGGTTGCCTTATTATTAATATTGTTTTGAAATCATCACCAGGCTCCAGAAGTGCGTGTTTTACTTGGAGAAGTGAGTGATGGTGACTGAGTAAAAAAAAAATTACTTGGGAAAATGCTTCCCATTTTATCAGCGTCTATTCTTCCCACCCTGTTTGCCGTGCTGTGCTGGCAGCAGCTCAGTTCCTCTCTTATCCCATAGCCCCGTGCATAAAGAAAAGTCTTGGTGTTGGTGCAGGGGGAAGAAATCCCTCTCTTGGGAAGAAACAAGTCCTGGGGTCTAACCTCCAGTGGATGTAGGAAAAAGTATTGGTGTTTCCATTGGGAGTTCCTGGGCACAAGACATCACTGGAAATACTTCAGTGCTGCCCTGTCCCCCCATGTCTCGGTACTGCAGGGTGCACCCCTGCTTTGATTTCTAAATCTAGCCTGGGTGATGCCTTTGAGTCCTGGCCCCACATGCAGTGTGCCCTGTATCTCCTTCTTGCCAGGGCTGGGTCATAAGGAGGAGGATGAACCTCCTGTACCTGTGGTTAAGAAAGCGGAGGAGTTTTTCCATCCTCGGGCCGCAGAAGTTCATGTGTTTAGTTGCAGTGGTCCCAGATTCAAGCCCAGCTGCTGCCGATCCACCCAGGGGTGTGAGCATTACATCTGTAAGCGACAAGCCACTGGCCTACAGCAGGCAAAACCCAAGCCAACAGACAGACAGAAAGAGCCTGAGGGGCTGAATTTTAGAGCTATTAAATGATTAAATGCAAGGGAAAAAAAAGTTAATTTAACATCGCGGTTGTGATTTTACACACCCAAGAGCCTGGAAATTGAGAGCTCTGCTTCTCACACAGGGATCGTAACTTGGCACTGCACAGATTGTACAGTATGTAAAATTAGACCGGAGAAATAGTAAATATGCTGCAGGGACCAATACTGTCTTGGCAGAAGGAGGATGGACTGAGTGGGACCCAACAGGTCTTTTACACCTCTGACTTCCATAATTCTGTGCTAATAAAAAAAAATATTGCACAATGGCTGACGCTAATCCGCAGCCTTGAGTGGGGTGAAGTGGGAGCCGGGTTGTTATGTGAACAAATAACAGTCGCCCCTGGTGTATTCACGAGGAGGAAGGCTGTTATTTGAGGGTAGGCACGTGGGCAGTGGCAAACAGTGATGGGGAAGTGTACGCTGTGCACCAGGCTTAAAAGGGAGGTTGCAGTCAGTGGGGTGCAAGGCACCCCGATGTCTATCCAGCGCTGTCCCCCCTCCCCAAAGCTCGGTAAATACAGGTGTCTTCACACTGCTGCTGGACCACAATGAGCTTTTCTTGTGTTTACGGCTGTGATTTGGGCACCTAATTCCGAATCGTATTGATTTCTCCTTAAACAGCGTTGAAAAGCCTGATCTAAGCACTCTTTTGTGGCCTAGAGTTATTTGTCCTGTCTGCATGAAAAAGCAGGACTAGAAAACAAGCCTTTAATTCATCCGCGGTGCTAACACCAGTTACCTGGCAGCCAAGGGCAAAGGCTCAAGTGAGCCTGGCTTGGATGATATCGGTGGGGTTTTTCTGCTGTGTGCTGGTCCCCGTTAGTGCCATTCATCTCCCTCTGGTCCTCCAACACCTTCCCCTCCGTATCACACTACCCCACATGCTGAGGCAGCCACGATGTAGGTGCAGGGGGTTGGAGGAGTTGGTGCTTCACTGGGCAACTGCTCTTCCTCAGGACAAGTCATCTCAAGTTGACTGTGCAAGGAGGCTGAGTGGGCAAGGTCCCATCCAGCCTTCCCTTTGCCTTAGGATGAAAATGGTGTCATAGCTAAGCCTGTCCTGGCAAGGAGAGCACTTGGAGTCCCAGGACACAGGCATTTTTAGACCAGAAGAGCTAGGACATCCAAGCGAAGGTCTTACCAAGACCTCCTGCTGGAAAACAGATCAACACATGAGCTCAGGTCTCCTTCTGGGATGCAGGAACAAAGTCTCCCAGGAAAAAAAAGCCAAGATCATGACCCAACAGCATCCAGCCCTCTCTGCTGCAGAGCAGCTGAGACAGAAAAGCAGAAGTAGGAGCAGAGGCACATCTCCTGGTCCTGCATATGGCAACGCAAGGCAAGGTATGTGACCATTGCAGATAGGTACACACCAGCATTAGCACCCTCTGGCAGAGCTCGGTCCTACCCTGAAGCCATGGGAAAGGGCAGCTTCTTTGGGGTCTCCTACCCACGCATGGCTGAAGAGACCCTGTTACCGAGGCAGGATGGACTTGGTTGCCGTTCCCAGGTTTGTTTGTCCCCTGTGGCTGGGGGCGAGTTGATGTTGGGGCAGCGAGCTGCTGTACAGCCCCTGTTACTCCCAACAAGAGCTGAGTGTGATGGCACGTGGGGAAACAAGGCTGCCTCTGACGTGGAGCCTTTCTGGCTTGCAGCAAGGAGCACTGCTACCATGATGCTTCGGGCTCATGTGGTTTGGCAGGTCTAAAGAGCTGCAAGAGAGGCTCCGTCCCAACATGGGGCTGCTGAAAATGCACCAAGACCAGTATGAGACATGGACACAGCAGTTCTGTCCTGGCACAGGGAGGGCACGCTCTGCCCTGGTGAGATCCCACTCAGACAGGGCCAAAGCCATTGATTCAGCCATTCTCATGGCGTGATACAAGCAGAAAAATAACGCTGAAGTTACTTGTCTGCTAAGGCAGCTTCCCCCATCCTGCTACCATGTCTCCCAGCCAGGGCTCAGCGTGGGGCCACAGCCCACAAGGCACGGGGAGCTGCCGCATCCCTTGGGGCTGAGCCAGTGCTGCAGCAAGGACTTGGCCCTCGCTTCTGCTGCAAGTTTGTGTTCCTTCTGCTTCCAGTGGTGGGTCTCTGTTCTGCGGTTTCCCACTGGGTTTAGCACTGCATTTTCTACCCAGGAGGGTGCTTATGCCTTGCCACTGCGTAGCCTTGTTGGCCCCCATGCATGAGCCATGCAAGTGCCACCATCCTGACCGTGCTGCCATCCCAACTGTGCCACCTGGAGCTTGGTCTCAGGGATGGCATGCCAAACTGGTAGCAGGGCAGGCATCACACCTCCCCACTGCTGGACCATCCGGTACAGGAGGGAGCTTGTGGTGTGGATTATCATTTGTGACAATGGCATATTTGATTGCAAAAGTGTCCCTCCATCCTCAGAAAGATATCCCAGGAGGTATTGCATTAAGTTTCATGGAAGAAGCATCAGCCTCTTGCAGCTGAGCGGCTAGAAGGGCCAAGAAGGCCCTTTTCACCCCGCAATGGGCATCCCTAGATGGGTTTGGGGTGTAGCTGCAGAAGGAGGTGCACTCAGCTGTGGAGCAGTGGTGGGAGGTAAGGCTGCTGCAAAGCTGGAGGAGAGCTTTAGGGGCAGCAGGGCTTTGCTGCCCCTCGTGGGAGGACATTATGTGGTCACATCCAGGCTGAGAGAAGAGGCTTTCCTGCCCTGGAGCTTGCCCTGAGCCAAGCATGTTGGAGGGAGAAAGTACATCCTTTACAACACCCCTGAAGTAAACCGAGGTGAGCTTCCAGGCTATCGTGGAGTGATTGAGTACAAGTCCTTTAGCACCCATCTGTTATCTCTTAATTAAAGTTTCTTCCTAATTATTTTTTCTTGTCAAGAGAGCAAAGCTGCTGACTCCAGGGATTTACCAAAGTAGAGCAAACAAACGCGGGCTTTGCTTGCTGCAATTCTTCATTAATGGACAAAATTAACTTGGAATGGTCCATATCTTTGGCTACATCGATGACACTTAATTACGCCTGTTTCCTTACAAAGATGTATCTAGTTTTAAATCACTCGTGGGAGAACTGCCTCCTTAAGCATTAAATTCCTTCTCCTTGAAGGGAAGGTTTCTGCTGGCAACAAAAGCTGTGCAAAGACCAAGCGGCACTGGAGGGAATACATGTGGAGGAGACCAAGGATGGGGTGAGCTTCGGGAAGCTGGTGTCAGGAAACCCTCTCCAGTGCCAGAGGCTGTTTGATCTCAAAAAGGGCAGACCTCAGGGCTGTGAAGCTGCAGATGGGAGCAGAGCCACCAGCTTCCCTTGGGCATGGTCAGTGATGCTCATGCCAGCCAGCATGGGTACAGGAGCAGAAGAGAAGCCGCAGGGCTGTGCCACCACTCTGTGAGACCCAGACCCAATGGCCAGGAACGTCCTCCTCCATGCAGGAAGGATGACGGGAGATGGCCAAGCCGCCTCCTCCCCAGGCACCAGCACATGAGACATCGCTGCAAGGAGGCTGGGCAGCCTGGGACAGAGCTGAGCAGAGGCGCTTGCGGCTCTTGCAGCAGTGGCCAGCCAAGGTGGGGATCAGTGGTCTCCTCCTTCCCTCCCCACACTGGCCGGGCTCTTTCCCCTTGCCCTCCCCACCCTCTGGGGCTCCCCGCTCATCTCCTGTGGGCTTATTCATTTCATTTACCGCGGGAAGTTGCAGGGTGCAAGACCTCGCTGGTTTATCTGCTTGGAAAGCTCTCGGCATAGCCCTGGCACTGTGTAAATATTAAATGTGTAATTTATGAATACATACACAGAGAGCTAATTAGCCGCTGAGATGATTATTCGTGGCTAGTTGCTTAGCTCTGGGAGGGAGGTACGAAGGCTAACAGGGGTGATGTGAAGGCCCCTCTGTTTGAAGGCATGTATGTGATTCTTCATCCCGCTGCAGAAGTGCTCCGCATCCTGTCGGGGGAAGTGGGGACTTGTCCTTTCTCACTGCCTCAGTTTCTCCATCTGCAAAAGAGGGGCAGAGCCAGAGGCTGTGCATCCTGCAGAGGAGATGAGTGCTTTTATCTGTCCTCAAAAATGTTTCAGTGCCTTCCTTCTGCTTTCACTCTGCTTACACCAGCCACAACCCCGTGGTGCATTGAGGCAGAGAGCTCCAGGGGGGAACAGTTGGCCCCATCTGCCTGCAAATTGCTGTAATGGTGAGGGTGGTTTTGGCCCCCATGAGTGCATGCTGGAGGTTGGCTCGCAATGGGCCCTGGCACAAAAAGCCCCACTGAGGGGCTGCGGTGAGCACTGGTGCCAGGAATGCAAACTATCTTCTCTGCTCACTGTTCAAAAGACTCCTCAGGCATCTAGAAACAGACCCCTAGGGCCACATCCGTGGTGCAGCTCCAAGCACGCTGCATAGGATGGGAGCCTCGGTGGGAGCAGAAGGAGAGCAGCCAGTGGAGATGCTGGGACTGCAAGAGGGTCCCAAGAGGAGTTGGTCCTGTTGGTCCCCATTGCATTGCAGTTGCACAGATCGCACCGTCAAGTTGTCACTCGTCATCGCTAGGAGGGCAGCAAAGCAGCTCACAGCTTGTTTCAGCAAGCTGCCCCAGGTCCACCACTGAGAGTTGTGTGTGTCTGTCCCACAGGCAGCTCCCATCTTCCCTCCACTGCAGCTTTGCAGGGCTGTGGGTAAAGCTGTAATTTCTGCCCTCGTTATGCATCACCATGGCTCCTCTCCAGCTCTGGGACTTTATGTCATCAGCCATGCTGTGCCTGGTTGGCGTGCTGTGCTGCAACACGTAATGTGGCCCTTGGTGGGGTTGGATGCTCAGAGGCATGTTGCTCACTGGGGTGCAGCATCACAACCTCTCCATCATGTGTGCTTCACCCTCGTGCTGTCACCTAACCCCAAAGCAGCATACTTTGGAGAAGCAGGATGGTGTAGGGGCAGGGCAGCATCCCTAAGGATCACTTCTAGGCAATGATCACAGCAGCACTGGTGAGAAGCCATCTTTGGAGGTGTCAAGTCCAATGTCCTACTCAGAAGAGGGCTATTCCCAACAGTAGACCGTATAAGCCATGGTTTTGTCAACAGAGCCCTGACAACCTGCAAGGATGGAGATCTCCCCCTCTCTGTGGGTATCTGTCCCAGGACTGCACCACCCTCCTGGAGAAAAAATTTTCCTCCATGTCCAGCTTGAACCTCCCGAGCTGCAGCCCCTGGCTGTTAGCCCTCGTTCTGCTCATGCCACCAGTCAATGTCCATCCAGCAGGGCTGGCCCTGCAGCACGTGCACAACCTTGGCCATTGATCCCGTGTGTTACCAGCGACGTGATGACCAGGACCGGGGACAAACCACCCTCCGCTCCCTGCTCGAGACGTAAGGCTTTGGGTGGGCTGGGGGCAGGGGCGTCCTGCCTATACCCAGCCTGCAGGAAGGGGAGGCTCCCAGTAAAAGCTCTGGCACCCTTGCCCATCCCCATCCTACAGCAGAACTGGTGTCTGCAGCGCAAGACAGGGCTGCTCCGGCGTTGTGGGGGGGCTGTCCCCATGGTGCCCCTTCTCAAAGGAAGGTGACACCTGCCAGCGGGGCTGCCATTTATTCACATGGCGGTGTGCTCGGGTGGGACTCCTATGGCTGGCACGGGGCAGGAGAGACGCGGGGACCTGGCTCAGCTCCAGTAAAAACCTCAGCAAACCCGGCTGGGAGAAACGCCTCCTCTGAAGCTGTGCTTTGGGTTTCTCCTTTGTCAGGGGCCTTAAATCATTGCCTTGGAAGGGAGCATTGCTTTCAAAGACCTGTCTTCCAGGAATGGCTCCCTCAGCCCTTCTGGATGAGTACCAACATGTTTGCACTGTGTTTAAGGACAAATAGGAAATAATTCAAGGTGCTTTTTCCCCCTCCCCAGCTTAGTCCTGCTGCCACCAGCTACAGACAAGCTCTCAGCCACAGTCCTGAGAAGCAGAGCTGGGCACCCCAAAGCTTCCCTCCACTCTCAAGCCTTCCCGAGGGCCAGGCACTGGGCAGGGAGGAGCCAGGCAAGGCAGGCAGGTCTGTGCGCCCATCGCTGCAATGAGCCTTTCTCCGTGCAAGGCTGGTGGGTGGTGCAGCATCTCCAGTGTCTCTGCCAAGCAGATCCCCAAGTGTAAGGCCAGGAGAGTCAATGGCCTTTTGTGAGCCAGCAGGAAAGGGGAAGAGAAAATGTCTTTACCTTATGCAATAGAATAGGTTAGAGGAGAACTTGAGTAAGGTGCTGGGACTCTTACTTTAGCTCTGTTACCTATAACTATCCATCCACCCATCTGTCTAGTCATCTGTCCATCCATCCATCCATCCAACCATCTCCACAGCCATTCAAATAGCCAACCACCCACCCAACCCCACTGCTGTTCATTGGTCCTTCCATCCCTCCCTCCCTCCACTGACCCACCCGTCCATCCACCCATCCCTCCATCCACATACGCTGCCAGCCAGCCAGCTGCTTATACTCTTATCCCTCCGTCCTCTTACACATCTCTGCATCCCCGTATATGCCCATCCATCCACTTGCATAGTCATCCATCCCTTCATCTTCATACACTTCCCTCCATCCCATCTGTGCCCAGTTCAGCCAGCTGTCCATCTGTCTGTGATCACACGCATTCATTCTTCTGTTCACCCATCTATCTTCTTCCACGCTTCTGCCTATCTGCCTGTTTATCTGGGCCCATTCCAGCTACCCCTCCTCACACAGATGCCTCAGCTTAGATGTTCTCCCCACTTTCTGCCTGTCAGTATACGCTCTCGGCTTTTTTAAGAGACTTGAAACACACTTGTCTGATCAGTGCAGTTTCTCAAAGTTCCCCACCCTTGACTAGTGTCTGAGATGATTCTGAGGCATCTCACCAGCATCTTACTTGCTACAACCCAATTTTATCTCGTCTGTTCTTAGCACCCCCTTTCCCAGCAGGGATAGCATCCCCAAAGGTGCTGCTTCCCTATCTGAAGGAGATGTCCTGACAGGCCGTCTGCAGGAGGACTCAGACCTGCTAGGGTCTCCCCCAGGGCCAGCTTCACCCTGGGGCTCTCTCCTTTTCAGATGGGCTCAGGCAGTGGGCTTTCACACAAGGAATGGCTGGATTGTGCCCATGTGGTCCCACCTGTCAACAGGACCCAGGAGCTGATGTCTAGAGAGGGAGAAAAGAGCAGGACAAGGATGGAGGGTGCTTCTCCCATCCCTGCCCACCGCCAGCTGCCTGCAGCCTCCCCGGGCTCACCAGGCAGCTCAGTGATTTACCACCCTGGGTGGTGTCTTCTGCTATGGATTCATTTAATCACTGTTTTCCCCCAAATGTTGACATCCACAGCATCTGATGGACATGGTTTTCTGTAATTTAATCACACTTCATGCAAAAAAGCACTTTCTTTTGCTTGTTTTCATTTGCTGCCCCTTAATTATTTTATTAGGAGAAGGAGCAAGTGGTTCTTCTCTGTTCGTCCTCTCTATGTCACTCATCATTGCTTAGGTGTCTGTCACATCTCCGCTCAGTTGTCTCCTTTTACAGATGAAGGGATCGAGTCTGTTAAGCCCTCCTTACACGGGGGCTGTTTCCAGCCTTTGCTCTTCCCTGTTTTCTCTGTCTGCTCCGTTTTCAGCTGAACTATACTCCTAATAGCACGGGGACAGATTTGTGCGTGGCTTTTAGGGTACAGTGCTTTCCATTTTCTTCTCAATCTCTTTCTGGATAATTGCTAGCATTCGGTTTGCATTTTCGGTCGCCACTGAGCTGATGTTTTCGGGGAAGTGAGCATGGTAACTCCAAGATATGTTTCCGTGGAGGCTGCAGCTCATTTGGAGCCATGAGTGGTAAAGGAAGCAAGGCTTGATTTTCCTTGTGTGCATCCCGGTGCGTTTATGGAGACAGTGTTACCACCTGGTGGGGCTGTACCATGATGTCCTTCTGCAACGGTCTTGCACCCGGCTGTAATTTGGCTGCCCTGACAGCCTCAGCAGCACGCTGTCTCCTCTCACTGCCTCGACTCCCTTTTCCCCATGAGTTATGAGGGTGTTGGGCAGCTCTGATCCATCTCTGATCTCTGTCGAACTTCACCGGTGACGTCTTCTAGTGCCATGTCTGACCGCTTGTTCTCACCTTTGGTCTCCTGACCTTTAGCTGCTATAAATCCTTGCAAGGACTTTTCTCATGTGTCAGGGCTGCTTGGTTTCCCTGGGAGGCACCTTGTCAAATGTGTTTCTGAAACCCAGGAGTATTTTGAGAACCGAACAGCCCTTGTGTGTGCACAAAGGCTTGATGAAGCCTCGAAGGAACCTCATCCTCTGCTCATTCCCCTGTCCTGCTTCACCCCATGTCATGCACGCACACATACATGGTTTTATCCTTGCCACGCACAGCCAGTGTAGCAATACAGGAAAGGTTCAATTGCTAAGGATCATTAATGAATGTCAGTTTGCGCTCCCGTCCAGAAACCTGCGAAAATTCAATTAGGCAGCTGATGCCCAATGAGCTGTATTGCCCCACTCGCAAGATGCTAACTCAAACAGCTCAGCAAGGCATCATGTTATTGTAGAGAGAGAAGAAAAGCCAGGCAGGGAGACAAACAGCATAGCATGTACCAAGCAGCTGCCCCTTCCCAAAGCACGGCATGGTTAGGTTGCAATCCTTCCACCTGATTTCCTGGGCAGGGAATTGCAAGGACAGCTGCCTGCTTCCCACCGCTGCTATTAAATAACTTGAGTTTGCTGGTGACAAGTCCTGGGGCTCTGTCACCTCTCTGCTGGGAATTTCTGATGTGTGCATTTGGTTTGCATCCGGCAACAAGCCATGTAGATACCAGAGTGGCAATGACTTGCTGGTGTGAGCGCCTGTCTGTGCTGTGGGGCATTTGGCGGGCGCAGCCTTGACATGTTTCCCTAAGGTAAAGGTCAGAGGAATGCATCTTGTGAGACGGAGGTGGTCCGTGAGTCCTGATCCCCTGGTCCTTGCCAGCTGATTCATTCTGGTCTAAGGTTAAAATAAATCATTATCAGAGCCAGGAGGAAAACTTGGGCTTCCCTGGCCACCAGCACAGTGTCAGTCCATGCCCCAGTCCTTCCTTCACTTCCTATAGAAGTGATGGTAAGATGCTATTTCCAAGGCAGTCCTGCCCAACGGGGCTCCAAGCTCATCCGGTTTTCTCTTCTTCCTCCCCACAGACAGCCACATCCAGTATGAGCGGGTAGGTGCAGATGTGACCATGAAGTGTGGCTCCATGGACTGGGATGCAGCTGTGACCTGGACGGCCAATGGCACTGACATCGATGAGTCCCACCTGAACGGGTCCTACCTGATCCTGAAGAATGTCGACCTGACACAGAGCGGCCAGTACTCCTGCTACGAGGGCTCCTCCTGGCACCTCAAATACCAGACCTACCTGAGGGTGGGAAGTGAGTACCCTGGCATGTGACACTGGGGGGGACATAGCCATGCTCTCTGCTCCCATACTGACCCCTTACAGCCCCCTTCTGCCATGCCAGCTCCTGTACTGTCCATACATACGGTTGCCTGCTGCACCCCACCATATGAGCTCCCCACGGTGTACTAATCCCAGCAGCAGGACGCTGGTATCAGCCGCTCCTGCCCCAAACTTTGCATCAAAGCCAGTAGATTAAATGATGCCCCAGGAATAATTTGGGAAGGGATGTTGTTTCTCCATCTGGCCCAGTGCCATGACCACCATCTCTGGAGGTGGAAAGAGTTGGGGCTGAGCTGTCCGAAGGGATTGCAACTGGGAAGGAGAAGTCCTGGCTGGGGTTACTGCAACATGGTTGTTTCAGAGGAGCAGCCAAAAGGTGGTGGCAGTTGCTGTGTCTTTGCAGAGCCCCTGTGTACAGGCGTGTTGGAGGACAGTAGCACGTTTCCCACGATTTTGCGTATCTTAATGCAAAAGCTGATTCACAGGTCTCAGTGCGGGAGATGAGAGTTGTGCTATATTTCACACAATGCTGAGAGCTGATAGCAGCTGTGTGTTTGGTGGGCTGCTGTGTTTGTACAGCTGATAGCAACCGTGTGTTTCGCAGTACGGCGTCTGCAACCGGCAGTGGTGGGCGTCTGGGAGCACCAGCCGGCGTAGCCGGCTGTGGGATGGTAACTGCTGTGGAGGATGCTGCGAGGCACCAGCTGTGAGGCTCACCAGCTGGGGATGCATCGTGGAGGTGTCCGTACGTTCCCAGGTTTGGAGGACATGGCAGAGCCTTTCTCTGCTCCTTGTCTCACCTTCCGCACCTTGCATCAGAGCCAGGGTGGCATTTCCATCCTAGACCGTGGTTCAGGGGCAGAGGATCGCAGGAGGACCAGCCGTGGCCTGCGTAAGCCCTGCAAATCAGGCAGGAGGGGCTCACTGCAGCTGTAGGTCAGACTGAAGAAATCCAGGTTTCAAGGATGCTGCACAGTGTCCATCTCATGGTTTAGGGTCTGCTGGGAGGGATCCTGGCACGTGGGCCAAGGGGAAGGGGTGCTGGAAAAGCTGAAAGGCAATGTGCGAAGCAGGCGAGGGGGGAGCAGTCAGCGTAGGGCAGGGGGTACGGCAGTGAGTAGGTTTCGGGGCTGGGAGCATGGCAGTCAAAAAGGCAGTGGCAGATGAGTCAGGGGCCTCTCAGCCGCGCTGTCGGGGCGAGGAGGTGCTCACGGGTAGTTTGGAGGCAGGGAAGGCAGGAGCGGGGTGCAGTGCAGGCAGCAGCAGGAGGAGGCTGCATGGCTCCTCTGCTTGGGCATGTGCTCGCCAGGTCTCCTCTGGGGAGAGGTCCCAGGCCATGCCAGGGCACGGGGGGCTGCAGCCCCGGTCTGGAAGAAATGAGGGGACTGAGGAGGGGTCTGCAGCCTCCAACCGCCTCCTCTGCAGCTGTGGCATCGCTGTGACTTTGCAATGGCTCTTCCATCTGCTAAGCACCTCGCTAATAGTAATCCCTGTCAATCCGCTCAGGGACCCATGGGAATTGCTGAGCGTTAGAGCCCAAGTCCTGCTGTTTCCTATTACCATGTGTTCCCATTTGCTGGCAGCTCACAGCCCCCATGAGCACCAGGCAGCTGAGGAGCCCGGTCAGACACCGCAGGGGCCACCAGCCCCAGGAGAGAGGGCGACAAATAAATAAGTGAATGCCCGGTGTTGTTAATGCAATTAAGTATGCAAGGAACTAATCAGGTGAGATGCTTTTAGAGGTAATTAATTTAATTGCCTGGATTTTAATTTAATGTTCTCCACAAGGTTTCTTTTCCCAGTGCTGCCACCCCCAGCCCCTGCCTACAACCGCCCCAACTTCCTTGCCTCTGTGGGGTGTAATTGATTGCCTGGAGATGTGCAGGCTGCTGTGGGTTTGGGAGCATCCCAGGAGGGGATGGAGATGGAGATGGAGATGGGCAGCTCACGGGAGGTTTGCAGCATGGCGTTGTGGCAGCATCCCTGCCACAGAGTGCAATTGGAGTCCTCGCGTGGGATGTGAGCAATCCCAAACCTGGGATTTTGGGCACCCAAACCTGGGATCTGAGGGATCTTGGACTCGTTTCATTTCAATTGGATGGGAAGTTGAATGAACACAGGCCTGTGCCTGCATTTTCCCCTCTTACTGGGGCAACAAAAAAGGTGATGGCAGCAGGAGTGAGGGTCTGGGGGCTGCAGAGGTCTGGGGATATTGTTAAATAAACGACGGTACCTGGAACGTGCTCCCCAAGCGAGGCAGGGGCACTCCTGGGCAGACAACGCTGCAGGAAGGATGTGGGGAGGGAGCAGATCTGTGGCGAGGACCGAGAAAGGGTGTCAATTAGCAAAGCAAGCTCCGTCATGGGGGTCAGCGAGTGCAGGGATAAAGGGAGACCTGCCAGGAGTCAAGCTGAGCAAGACCTTGCAGAGGAAATGAAAAGAGGGGTTAGTCATATAAATACAGAGCAAACAAGGAGAAAAGAGCAGAGCTGGCTATGCAGCCAGGTTTCAGGGGAGATTAAAGGTAAGCTCGGCAGAGCCTGGTACCAAATGAACGCCGCCAGGTCCAAGCGGTGATGCTGAGAGCAAGGGCAGAGCAGGCTGGGGGAGAAGAGGGAGGATAAAACCTGGAGATGGTTCTCTGCCGTGGAGGCACCTTCAAAGAAAATGATGCATTGAAGGCTTGGGGAGCACCTCATCCCCAGGTGAGGACACCTCCTGTTCATTAGCAAGGCTCATTAGCGGCTGAGAGGTTATTAGTGGTACCCAGTACCATGGGGAGAAGTGACGTGTCTCCTTGTGCTTGAGAGAAGGAAAAATCTCAATCAGGCAGCCTGACCCCACAGCACAGTGGGGCCACAGGGTGCACTTGGAAGAGGGACCAATTAAAGATGTGGAGACAAATGGAAAATGGGAGGAAAATATAAGGGGGACTTGCCAGGGATATATCACACCAGATTAACCTGATAGCTCTCTTTGATAAGGGAACTGATTTCTGAAGCCCAGAAACGTGGTCGATGTAATCTGTCTTGACTTCAGTGAAGTATTTGCTAGGATGCCACATGGGAAATTATGAGTTAAACCAGAGAAAATGTGGATTAGTACAAGAGTTGGAACAAGGCTTAGGAAATGGCTAAAGGGGATCAGATTGTGCTGAAAGGGGAGCTGCTGGGAGGGATGGGGGATCTTCAGCATCGGCCTTTGGACCACTCTCGGTGGTGTTTCCTGTAATGGCTCTGGCCCAGAAGGAGCAGGGAGCTCCACGGGAGCAGGGTGGGACACGCCAGTGGCTGCAGAGGGACCCCAGGATTTCTGCAGTGGGGATGTCACATTGGAGGGGCCAGGATGGTGCATAAAGAAGCATGAAGAAGGTGTCTCATCGATGCACTTCAGCAGACAGGCAGGAGGACACGGGTTGCTCAGCTGGTCCTTGGGGCAGGATTTGACACCCAGGTCCACATCATGGGGGACATGTCCAGAAGCCCAGTAGCACCCAGGGCACTGCAGATGGCTGGGGGTAACAACTGGGCTGTCTTGTCTACTGCAGAGATGGGGACACCAGTGCACATGCAATGAGGGCAGCGTGCATCCAGGGATGGGGTGACATGGAATGGAGAGGCCACCTCGGAGAGGAGGAAAGGCCCACAGGCTTGCTTATCCCTAAGTGTCCGAGATCACCGATCTCCGGAGTGTGACTCATCCCAAGCACAAACCAGCCCAGGGGAAGGTGGCACTTCTCCAGGGCAGCCTCTTCCAGGGGACTTCGAGCAGCGACATGTTGCTCTGCCTCCTTTTTTCAGGCAGCTGAGCATGGGGTGAAGCACAGGAGAGCAACCAGGATGCTCTGTGTTTATCTCCAATGGATCATCTGCCCTGCAGCCTGGAGAGCGGAGGATGCCCAAGCGTGGCCAGAAGCAGCAGGCGATGGGGCTGGGGCTTTTTGCACACTGGGCATCCCAGAGCTGAGCCCTGGGCTGAGCACCAGGAGGGAGAGGAAGGCTCCGGGTACCGGGAGCACGGCACCGGGCTCCCGGCTGCGCCTGCGAGCAACAGCTCTGCGTTTGGAAATGCGTGGCTGGAGGGCCCGGGGAAGGATATAACAAAGACGTTGGGAAATAATGCGCTCTTGAGGTTTGGCACACGGCTCCGTGCATTACAGAATGTTATAAAAATACTGCTAATGGGCCAGAGAGGAGTGGAAACGCGCGGCGGAAAGGCTGCCAGAAGCCGGGGAGCGCACATGGGAGCGGGGAGGCCTTGTGTGCAAAGAGGGGAGGGAAGGAGGCAGCCAGGGCGGGCATCCGTCCTTCCGCTCCCATCCCTCCATCCCTTTCTAACCTGTTTATCTCCATCCGGACCCGGCAGCTCTGCCCATTTGCACCTCTCCCTTTGCCCCTCTGCCGGGATTTGGGCATGCCCAAGCAATGCCAGCTGTGCTGCTGACCGCTGCCTAATGGGGCTGCTGCTGGGTGGGCTGGGATGCCTGCAGGGATGGGGTCTGCGTGAGACAGAAAATACAGCAAAATCTCCTCCAGCAGCAGAGACACAGGTCAGGATGCAGGCAGTGGAGCTGCCCTCCACATCGCAGTGGTGGCACGGGGGCTCGTAGCCCGGTGCCAGCCCCAGACCTGCCCCATGGGCATCGCTGCCTCCCAGGCGATGGTGGGGAAGGGACTGGCAGAGGGCAAGCGGCTCCGGGCTGGCCTCCTTCCTCCGTGTCTGTCACTGCAGTGGCTGGCGAGAGAAAGGGGAAAAAACATGCGGTTTGACGGAAAACGACATGGAAAAACAACCAAATTAACAGAAAAACAAACAAAGCAAAACCAGAGAGAGGGAGGGGGGAAGGGGCAAAGCAACAGGAACCACATGTGAGCGGGGAGGCCGGGAGAGCCCGAGTGTGTTCTCTGGCCTGATTAGCAAACGATCAAACATCGGCCACTAATAAATAATCAGAGCCTCCCTTTTCTCTGCCTTAGAAGTCCCTTTCCTCCCAGCTGGGCTCCAGCTGCAACCGGAGGTTGGACTGCAGTTTGCATCTCTTTTTTTCTTGTTTTTATAACTTTTTGTCTTTTTCACCCATCCAAAATAAAGAAGAAACAAAGAAGGTAACAACCTCTCCATGTAAGACGTGCACCTCCGGCTCCCCAGGAGAGGGATGGAGCATCAGGGCAGGCGTGAACATCCCATGATGCTAAACACAGCCTAAACAGCAGAGGAAGGCAGTGCCAGGGACCGGTGTCTGCCCGGCTGCCTCTGTATGTTGGTTTGGTGGGAAAAACGGCAGGAGGGCACTGCCAACACACTGGCTTGGGAACACAGAGCTGTGGCTGGCTCCGGCAGCCGGCAGTGAGGATGCCTCTGCCTCGGGGCAGGGTGCCGCAGGTCGGACCAGTGCTCCTGCCGCTGGCACGGATGCTGATGGAGAAGCACGGGCTCGGGGTCAGCGCGTGCAGATATTTCCCTGCTCGTGTCCAGCGATCTGTGACGCAGGGCTTGTCTTTTTTTTTTTAAAAAGCCCTTTTGATGGATTTTTCCTCTATGAACTTATCCAATCCCTTCCCGCGGCCGTGTAAACTGAGGCTATTTCGAGAGCAGCAAGTTAAACATGACTGCGACCGTTCCCTGGCACCAGGGCCAGCTGGCAGGGAGCAGCGCCCACCCCTGTGATTCATCCCTCTCACCCTCCAAATGTCCTCCTGCCCCTTGGGGACTGCCCCGTGCAAGGTCAGCCCCAAGGCTGTGCCCAAGCAGTGCCTGGGACAAGACTACAGTAACCTGGACAAAACAGGGATGGAGCTAATAAATTTAAGCGTGTGGCTGCTGATATTCCAGCATCGGGAGATGCACCCCAAAGCTGTTGGGTTTATTGCTGTGGATGTGGTTGGCTTTTCCCCACATGCTCGCTGCGCTGAGGGCTGGGTAGGTGCAATGGCTTTGGGGGGCTTCACAGTCAAGCATCACCCTCCTGAAAGCCGTGGGAAGGGACCATTGCAGACAGGGTCAACCAGATTGCGAGAGTGCCTCGTTCATCGATATTCGGCTTTATTTCACGAGGCACGCATGCTCTCCAATGCCGCCTTGCCCTGCTGAACTGTTTGTTCGTGGCTGGGAAAACTCAACAGACGAACTTTGCTGCCTGTGCCCAGATTTTGGGTCTTGGCCCCGGCTGGGAGCTGGAAAGGCATGCTGGGTAACGATATGCAAATTGCCATCCCTGCTTTTTAAGGAGAAGGCCAAAAAAATAACCCACCCAAAAACCCCACCACGCTCCCAAATGCAATTAGTCCTAATCGAATTAGGAGCCGGACTAGAAAAACAAACACTTTTACAGGCAGCGGGCGACCTTTCTGCCCTGTCCAGCGGGATGCACGCTGCCGTGCCGCAACGGGAAGGGCTGAATGAAGCGGTGCCCCGTGGCCCGCGTGTGCACGCACTCACACGCTTGCACCCACGTGTGCACGCACCCGCACCCCGCTGCATTCCTCCCGTCCTTCCCCTTGCCGGGCTGGGCAGCCTGCCCAGCTGCAGCATAGCAGAGTGATGCTTCTTTGGCTCGCTGTGTAAAATATGATAATCTGGGGCAGCCGGTGTCAGAAACAATAAAAATATCCCCTCTCCCATCCTTGCAGCCTCCCTCTTTGCGCGGGGGAGCTGGGGGCGGCGGGGAGCGTGCGGCGGCAGGGCGAGCGGAGCGGCACGTGGCATTTATTAGGTGCCGCGGCATGGGACCGCAGCGCCGGCGGCTCTGCCCTGGCCTCGCTGATGCTGTGGCCTGTGGAGCCCCTGCCTGAGGGAAGAGCATGCCCGGGAGGTGGCCAACGCTTGCAGAGTCCCATGTCCCATAGCGTGTCCTCGCCGGCACCTGAGGGGATGTGGCTCCACGCTTGACCCCAGTGACTGATGAGCTCATGCTGGGTTGAGTGCTATGGAGAGCTCACAGCTTCACTCTTCTCCTGAGTTGTGGTGGGAGCATCACATGGCATGAGAGCACCAAGAAGCGGAAAAGGTGGTCATCCCCTCACTAGCCCACTCCCCAGGGTGGAGGTCGGGGAGTCCTGCAGTTGCCGGTGACCAGCCAGAGCCAGGGATGGAGCGTCCATCAGAGAGAGGGTGCTCCCAGGTGCAAGGACCCCCTTGGCAAGCAGCTGGTGGGGTCCCAAGCTTTGGACCTAGGTGTGAAATGAGCCCAAAGGCTCCCTGTGCATCCCCTCCTGCAATGGGGCTGAGGATGAGCTCACGGGATGGGGCAGGGGGACAGCCCAGCTCTTCCCCCCTGCCCCATACCAGCAGCTGCCGGGCTGGAGGAGAAGAGGAAGAAGGGCTTTGGGGCTTGGCACCTTCCTGGGAAACCCTCCCCATCCTCGTCGAGCACAAATGCCGAAGGCTGCGTGCCGCGCCAGGGTCCCATGTCCTGGACGGATGGCAGCGCAGCCTCCTCCCGCTCTCCTGAGGTTTGTTTATCCTCCTTAACATGACTAAACCAGCCACATAATTAAAGAAGCCCAAGTCCAGTCTAAACAGCTTCCCACAACCCCTGCTCCCCATGCTGGGAATTAGGGATGCCCGGGACTGGGAGGACAAAGCCTTCTTGGCCACGGGCTGGGACCGTGCCTGCCGGGGGGAGCAGAGGAGACACACGCTGGCTCTCTGTTTGCGCTGGCCTCTGCACCAGGAAGGATTTTGTCTCGGCTGCTCCTAAGTGCCCCTTGTCAAAATATTTGGCGTGAGCTTCCTGCCACCCGCCGGCGGTGGGTCCCCAGCTTCAAGGGTGCTGGGAGGAGAGGGACCGGCCACCTCCTGTTGCTGCAGCCGTGGGGCAGGGAGCAAAGGGGTCGATGGTCCGCATGTTGGTGCTGCTTTTCCGTCTCCACCCACACCTCCACACAGCTGTGGCACTTAGTTAAAAAAAATCACAGTCCGCTTCCCAGATGATGCTGGAAGAAGAAACCACACCACTGTCACCAGCACGGGTTACAGCTCTTGCCTCTCACTAGCCACATGTGCCCATGTCTGCAGGGACCCAGGTCAGGTAGTCTCCCCAGGGATGAGAAGAGCCCATGGTGGGGACCCTCTGCAGCCCCATCCCTGCCTCCTGGAAGGAGAGGAGATGACAGGCAGCAATAAATCCTCATCTTTTCCCAGCTCCTAGTGCTTCTCCATCCCTCTCCAAAATCACTGGCAGCAGCTGGGAACCGCAGTGGGGCCCGGGCAGGCAGTGAGGTCCCAGCCGAGGGCTCAGCAGGGTCAGGGCAGGATCCAGTGTACTTCAGTGTGAAAGACATTGTCATTAGCTATGGTTTCCCGAGCTGGTGCATCTGCTGTAAATAATTTAGCAGAGTAAATGTGTGCTAACAGCAGGTCAGGGTGGGGAGGAGAGGAGAGGGAGGAGAGTCTTGGGTCTGGAAAGCAGGGAAGGGCACTGGGAATAAAGTGAGATTATTTTCCTCTCGTTAGCAGGACGGGGTGGTGTCTCCCCCCCCGGAAAAGGAGTCAGAGGGTTCCCATGCCCGATGGATCCCTTCTCTCCCCAGTCCCCTCCCGAGCTGTCAGCATTGGTACCAGAGGCAACTGCAGGACAATTTCCAGTTGCTCTTGCTCCAAGCACTTTAATGCTGTTTAAACAATTACGCAGTTGATAAATTTTGACAAGAAGAGATAGAAATAGCCTGGGAGAGCCACGCAGTAGAAATGCTCTAAACAGATGTCCCTTTTCTCCCCCTCCTCTGCTCCCTGGGGGTCTTTATCGTTTGCTGCCAACTAAACAAGACAGTGTTTGCATGAGTTGGGATGGTGGGGAGGGGGAGCAAAATGCCTTATTAAAATGGTTTATGATACCATCCCTAGGGTGACGGCTGCTTGTTTTCTCTCCAGGATGGTCTTCTCTGCACCGATGGGAGCTGTGCACAGCCTGCCGAGCACAGATGTGGCTAACGGCAGGGTGTTCATCCCCCTCCCCGCCAGCTCACAGGGTACCAGACTGGGCAGCCTGGCTGCTGGTGATGCAGGGAAGGGAGAAGGGTGTGGGGCGTTTGCCAAACGCAAGTGAGCAATGACAGTCTGCTGTGCCAAGCAGCGTGGGGAAATTTGGTTTCACTCTGGGGACGTGAAGAGCCGGAGCCCACCAGTGGGCTGAACCTCATGCAGCAGGGACCAGCGTGGCTCCCCAGTGCTGCAGTTTGTCCCAGCTGAGAGACGTGGAGGACAGAGCAACCACGAAACCAGGACCAGACCAGAGTCAGGTCCACAGGGGGAGCTTGGTGTCCTGCGTGACTGAGCTCGGACATGTAGGGAGAGGAGATGGATGCTGCTGTCCATCTCTGGAGGCCAGGAGATCACTCAATGGATCACTCAGAAAGCTGTATTTTTGCTCATGTCGGGCTGCCTTGTTCTGGATGTTTTTCCTTGCCACAGCCTTATCAGTGTGTGCGGCTTTGTGCTGAGGACGCCCCAACTCAGTGCATGTTTGACAAGGAGCAGCCTTGCACTGCATGGGTTGTCACGTGTCGTGGGTGCGTGTGCCCTTCCCTCTCAGGTCAGGGAAGAAAGCAGAGGGTTGCGAGCAGCTGTCTGCCTTTCGGCTGCTTTCTGGATGCTGCGCGACCTGTGTTGGTCCGAGCCGGCGCCTGGGGACTCTGGCAGGCTGGAGCCAGGGAGCTGTGAAATATGTTGTGTGTATGGCGAATGGGCTGGGATTCGTTGTCTGTTGTCTTTGGAGTTGACGTGGTGCCGTTCACTTTTTTGGGGAATCCCTATTGCCTTTCTGAATCCCTGCCTCTGATGGCAGGGGACAAGCTGATGGCGTGGCCCACAGGTCCCAACACACACTTCTCCCGGACAAGTGCCTAAGGCGGTTCGTGCTCCCAGAGCCATCCCGGAGGCGAGGCGAGAGGCCAAAGCATCCGGCACTGCACAGGCATTTGTCTGAGCACAGAGCGGAGGGTGCTGGGCAGAAAGGTGCCCATGCGGGTGTCTCTGTGCAGGTGTTGGTGCAGGGCATGACAACCTGCCCACGCACACCCGTGCGTCACTGCCCGCATGCAGCAGCGTCCCTGCGTGTACAGCGGTGTGGTTGCACAGCCCGCAGGCAGCTCTGTTGCTTGAAAGACGGTGTGCAACGGGTTTGAATTGCCTTTGCAAAGAGGGGATCCTGCCATGGAGGGTCTCTGGCTGCTGTGGGCACATTTGTGGCTCCTGATTGACTTCCTAAAGCTCAGTCCTCCGGTGCTGGATTCGTCTCTGCTCTCTGCATTTGGACCCAAGTTGCTCCCCCTTCCCTCTGTGCCTGACTTCCCTGAGTCGCCAGCCAGGTGCAGGTGCCCTCTGCAAAGGCTCTTTGGCCTCATCAGCTTCTTGCTCCTCTTCCTCCCTTGCCCTCACCGAAATGCAGGGACCTGGACTCCAGTGCTGCTCTGGGGACACAGGACAGCCCCTGCCACCTCCCATTCCCCTCCCTGCCAGGGAGAAGAGCCCCAGCTCAGTGGGAAGCAGGGGAATCAGAGCCGAAGTGAAAAGGCAGAAGGGAAAACTGAGGCACAGACCAGGGAGTGATTTCCCAAAGCCACAAAACTGGGTTTAGAAACCAGACTGATAATTCAGTGCCCTCCTCACCCTACATGGCTTCCCAAATGGGGTGTGCTGGGTTGCCCCCCCCCCCTCCCCCCACCCCAGGGCTCCCACCCACCACAGCCCACCCCGGGGAGCAGTACACTCCCGTCACACAGGACTGGGTGCCTCTGCATTGCACCACGGAGCGGGGACAGCCAGCCTGGAGGCATTGCCCATGGGCAACCTCCACACATGCTCCCCTTTCTGCCACAGCCTCCGACATCCAGCCCTTCCTCCCATCCCTCCTCCCACTGCCCAGCCAAGCAAGCTAGAGCTGGCTGAGCATGGCTGGCCACCATGTGGGTTTACCTCTGCTTCCTTCTGCTCCCTGCAGTGGCTCCCAGTCTGCAGCAGGGAGACAGAGCCGTGAAGCCTGGGGAGGGGGGAATTCCCGTATCTCCCGCTGACCTGCTGCGTCGGACATTAAGCGGCAAAATAAGGTCCGGAATCAGACCACTGCAATCGTCCTGGAGGAAGAGAGCATGGAGGGACATAGCTGGTCCCATGGCCACCCCTGCTATTCACATTAATGCAAAGCAAGTGGGAAA
The DNA here is from genome assembly GCF_034638445.1 of Ciconia boyciana. Lineage (NCBI taxonomy): Eukaryota > Metazoa > Chordata > Aves > Ciconiiformes > Ciconiidae > Ciconia > Ciconia boyciana. The sequence goes on from NC_132937.1 coordinate 23,380,428, forward strand.
ACCCTGCTGGGTTGGGGACTGTGTAAGAGCACCAGGCTGCTCCTTGCTGCAAGTGCCAGTGGTGACACGTGGCTTTTGCAAACCAGCCTTGCCTTGCTGGAGCAGCATAAGCACACCAACAGTGCTCCCATTGCCTCTGGAGACTCGGGAGGGGAAAAAAACACTTGCTTTTTTAGCTGCCAAGGCAGCATTCGTGGGTGTGATTTTTCCCGTAGCAGTGCAAGGGCTACTGTGTCGGCCCACAGAGGATGCTGAGGGTTTTTGTTCAGAAAAAGAGTGGTGGGCTTTTTCATGGCATTAAAAAGCTCACAAAGCTGCTGTGACACAGAGCCGTTGCAGGCATCATTTTGCTGCATTCCCTTCTCTTGCTTCCCTGTCTCCTGGCGACTGGTGGATCAGAGCAAACCTCAGGGATGACTCGCACTTGGGGCAAGCAGAGCAGCTGCCTGGGGCTAGCGGCGATGTGAGGTCTGTGCTGCCACACACCTCCAGGGCTTAATTATGATGAAAAAAAGCAAAATTGCAGAGAGCACAGAAGAAACCTACTGCAGGAGGGTGCCAGGATGGAGATGCCCCAAACTGTGAGTTTGTATTGGGACAGGCTGGCCAAAAAGACCGTTCTGGGGCTTTCGGAGCCAAGATTGAGCCAACTCTGCCAAATGCTGCATACGTACAACAAAGAGACAATTTTACCTCCTTGCAGACTGGTCCCGGGATGTTATGGGAGAAGTAATTTGAGAAGGACCTTGGAAAACCAGAGAAAGTAAAGAAGGATACAAAGGGAGCAGGGGGAACTGCCATAAGGAGAAAGACTTAAAATAGTCTGTTCAGTGGCTTCAAGAGGAGCTGGAAAGATGCCCTGACTTCCGTTGGTAATTACCTCCAGGCAGAGAAGGTACTGGGTACTAAACCAGCAAGCAAAGCCGTAACTAGAGCCAATGACTGGAAGCTGAGCACAGCCACGTTCAAATTAGAAATGAGGCTCATATTTTTAATAGAAAAAATGATTAAGCATCGGAACAAACTGCCAAAAGCAGTGGCGGCTCCTCTGTTGCTTGTTATCTGCAGAGCAAGGTTGGCTGCCTTGCTGAAAGATGATTCAGTCAAACACGAGTTATTGGGCTCAATAGAGGGGTAACGGAGGGACGTAATGGCCTGTGCAACCCAGGAGGTCAGGTGAGATGAACTAATTTTCTCCTGTGGCCTTCAGGTCGGTGAGTTAAGGAAGGTGCATATCCCTGTCTTGCAGATTTAGCTTTGCGGTGGGTTTCTTTCGTCGGATAATGTGACTTGGGTGTTTGGTGGTGTGGAGCAGGGCTGTGAGGACAAACCTGCAACACAGCAGGCTCTAGGGCATTCAGAGGGTGCTGCATGTCCCTGCTTAGGATGGGGCTGAGACCGTGCCCCTCATCCCCTGCATCTTCTGAGATAACTGGTGCTCATATCTGGCCCGAAAGACAGTGGGAGAGGAGAATGTATTTTATAAGGAGCAAAATGAGGTGGGTGGGGAAGGGCAGAGCTGCCCTCACTGGGTCTACACTTAGTCCACCCCTGTGCAGGGATGCTGTGGGACGGTGATGGGGACGATGGTGGCTTTCCAGATGTCTCAGCCAGTCATGCTCCCTGCAGCGCTGAGCTGCTCCGGCCAGTGCAGGGAAGTTAAGCGAGGCACTGAGGGCAGCTGTGAATGAGCACCCTGCAGCAAGGTGCCTGGGAAGGGGAGGGTTGGCAGCAGTCCTGCAGGGCTCAGGAGGAGCATGGCTCCTCACCCTGCTCTATTCCAGCTCCCTGATGCCTTGGCTTTGTGTGCACCCTGCTTCCGGCCAGGAACCAAGTGGTGGCTCAGCACCGGGGTGTCTGCAAGGCATGGGGAAGGCAGAAAAGCAAAATGGACCAAAATGGCATGAGATGGCTCAGGGCTGAGAAAGGGAAGGGAGGCAGGGAGGAAAGACTCATGTGAGACATTAGTGTGAAGGAGAGGAAGCTCCGCAGCCCTCCTCCAAAGGAGGGATTGACAGAGAGCTTTTGATGAGGAGCCGAAAGGAGATAATGTGCCATCAAATGGCAGTGGGGAGGGAGCTGGGAGAAGCTTCCCGCGAACCTCTGCCTCCAGCGTGCAGACAGGAGGTTGGCACAGCGTACCCAGAAGCACTTACCTCCCTTAATGTCCAGGCAGAGCCTCCCAGGCCGCCCCATTAGGAGCTGCCTCCCCAGGCGAGCTGGCACAAAGTGCTCGGCCAGCCCAGGGAGCAGTCGTGCCACGGAGCCAGCGATGCCGCCTCCAGCCCCAGCTCTCCCAGCCCCTCCGACTGGGCATAAGGCAGGCCCTGAGAGTGCAGTAGGGCAGCACACCAGTTTAGGGTGAGACCAAGTTAGTTTGTCTCTTTTCGAAGCCACCTGACCCCTCCAGGAGCAAGAAGATCCGTGCATCACTCAGGAGATGCCATGCACCCTGCAGGTCGTGGTGCTGCATCCTTGTCCGAAGGTGCTGACACTGCACAGGGGGACACAGCCCAGGGCAGGAAGAACTGGTGGTCCAGAGTAGCAAATGGGCCGTGGTGGGCTTCCAACTAAGCTGGATGTGCGGGTTTTCAGGCTGCTATTGCTTGTGGGCAAAGCAGCACCCACCACCCCAGGCTCTCCACCAGCCCGCCTGCACGCAGCGGGCACGGGTGAGCTTGTACGGGGCAGGCAGCCCAGCAGAGACACAAGAGGAAGGGGACGCAGCCCCAGTGCAGGGTTCCTGCCGGGCAGCTTTTCCCCACAACAGATACTAACCCTGTCTGCATGCCGGTGGCTGCTGCCAGACATGATCCAGGGCACGTATCGGCAAGAGGAGCTGGCTCTCCTCGTGCTAGGAGGGGGCCAAGTCACATTCACCTACTGCTCCGGCAGCAGCACTCCCTGCTTTGCATGAAAGAGGCACTTTGATTGCTGACATCTGTAGACAATCAGATAAGAATTAGAGTTATTCCTCTCGGCATAAATGGTATTTCTAATCTCATAATCCCTTAATATTGTTCTCACCAGGATGTGGCCACTGCTAATCCCTGAGAGTTTGTTCTTGGGCAAATTTCAGGGAAGCCAGGGAGGTGCGGGAGGAGGGGTTGGCCGCCTTCCCTCCCCTCACCCCCAGAATCCCTCCCGGGTATGAAGCAGGCGCAGAAGAGCCAGTCAGGCAGCAGCCCCTCTTGCCAGCCAGAGGATGCTCACGCTGGGATGGAGGTGTTTGCAGACCCCTTTCAGCACTGCTGCAAAGAGTCCCTGCGGGTCTCCCTGTCTGCGTCCCTGCCCCAGGTTTGTCTCTTGGCTGAGCATCTCTGTGGACTGGCAGCAAGCTCCAGCCTGGTTTTGCCACTTGGCTGCTTTCTGAAAGCAGAGGCTGATCCTTGAGGAGCAGTCTGGGGCCTCTATTTGTGTGCTGAGAGGTGCAGTGAGGGCAGCATCCTGCTGCTGCGGGGCTGCAAAGGCCAAGGTCCCCAGGCAGCTGAGAGTGGAAGGTGCTTTGTAAGGATCCTGCACTACATGTGGCCCTGATTTTGCGTCCTCTTCATGCTAGAGTGGGGAGAACCACTTGGGTTGCTCCTTGCCCCCGTCTTGATGTTGGTGCACTGGATACAGACGTGCCTTTCTCCAGCAACCCAATGTGCCCTTCCCTCCTGGCCACCTTGCAGGCACGATCGAGGTGGGAAGGGGCCTGCAAACCTCCCGCCATCTAGCCAGAACAGGCAGGGATTGCCATTTCTCCTGTCCCTGCTGCATCTTTCCTTCTCCAGCCTGCTCCAGCTGTGCCGCACTAGCTCCACCGGCTGATACCGAACCACAACAGGGGCTTGCACACAAGCTGCCAGTGGGAGCTGGGATGAAATCCATCCTGGGTGGTATTGGGCTCCCCTGCTGCCTGCAAGCGATGTGCAACCTGCCATGGTGCAGGGGTGGAAAACCTGCCCCAGATCCTGTCCCATCCCAGTGTGCCGGGGCCGCGTTAGCAGCTTCTCAAGGGAGCAGTTTGCAGTGCAGAGGTGAACGGAGGGGCTGGGTGTGCCCATCTCTGCAGATACGGCTCTGTGCCTTTCCTGTCTTCTGGGTTTATTCTCTTTCACAGCAGCTGTTGCTTCTCCTTCCACTTCAAGTTTTTCCCCCTTTTTATTCCTCAGACAGGTTGGAGAGGCAGCGCAACTGCTTCAGCCGCGTCCTGAGCATCTTCTTCATCTTAGCAAGGTGAAGGTGTTGGAGATGGCTTGGTAGCGATGAATACTCAACAAGTCTGCCTCTGTCCGTGAGGTTTAGAGACCCCCATGCTGGTAAAAATGCCCATGGGATGGGCATGCAGCAGGGCAGAGGGTGCAGGAGGAGCCTGCTTCTCCCAGGAAGAGTGCCCATCACCGTCCCCTCCATGCTCCTCTCACCAGCATCCTACCTGCCAGGGTACCAGCATCCCTCCTCTCTGCCATGCTGAAACCTGCCTGTCATTGCCTTGCAGCCCCGAGCAATTTGTTACTATAGCTACGTTTTTCCATGCAGGGAGAGCTCAGATCTCTGCCGGGCTGAGGTCTCCCTCTCATTTCTGCATGGCTGGAAGGAAAGAGGGCTTAGCCTTGAGGCCAGGCATTGCAGACCGTGCCACAGGGATGCCGTGGTGGTGGGGCTCAGGATACAGCCGTGCAATGGTGCAACTTGTCCAGGAGTCCCTTAGCTTGCAAACGCTGAAAGTCTGCAAAATCCCTGGGAGGAGAGGTGTGGATGGTGTTGGCTTGTAATGAGCTAGCATAACACCGCAGTGCATTTCTCTCCTGCTTTCTGAAGGCTGGTGATTGGAGAAGGAGCTGGCAGGTACCCTCATTGCACTGGGAGGTGCCAGTTTTTGGGGAGGGATTCCTGAGGGTTTTGCCCAGCAATGGGTTTTGCTGTTCACTGGCAACTTCGGAAAAATGCCCTGGAAGTCAGAGCCAGCTGAAAATTTTTGGTGAATCAGGAAGTCAGAGAATTAAGCAGTTGGGTTCAAGATTTTGCTCATTTTATTTTTGTTGGATGAGGTTTTAATGAAATTGGAGGGAGCTCCAAAAGGGAAAGCCCTGGAAACTCAACCTTTCATTTAAAATCACTAGCAGCAAAAAAACTGCTGCTGTTGTCGTGTTTCCATTGGAAGGGAGCAAGCTGCAAAGCAGCCACAAATGTGCAAAACCCTTTGGCGTGGCCAGATCCCTGGTGTTCACCAGGGTGAGGTGCGGGTAGGACAGTTTGCTCCATCCCCATTTGCGTGGCCCCTTGGCTGCAAACAGGCGCTGCCTGCACTGGCTGGGGAGGGGATGGGTCCACAACTGTGGGTGGGTGAGCAAACACCCTCCTGGGCACGCTGGGGCTGGCATGGGTGCAGAGCTGCCAGGGCAGAGCAAGGGCTTACCAAGCCCCGAGACACGAGGGGTGGGAAGGGGACGGGTAAATGTGTCCAGTGGCACTGGGACCATGCGCCTCTACCCCTTCCCATGCTAGGACGGTGCTCTCCCCCTCCCTGGGATCTCCCTCCCTGCAGGACCACCACCCCTCTGCCCAGAATTTGGCCTTGCCCTGCACCAAATCCTGGGCAGGGAGCCCCTGAGGGCTGGTAGACATCCCAGCCTGGCCTGGGGGAAAGCTTTGGCCCCAAGCTGTGCCAGCATCCTGAAAGATGCCGTAGGGCATTGCATCTATGGCAGGAGGGCAGTGACAGCATCCCCTGGACTCTGATGACCTCCAGAAGTGGATTGCGCTGTGTTATCTCCATCCCCGTGGACAGCCCAGTCCTGCATCTTAAAGCTTGTTCAAACCAGCCCTTTTTCTCCTCGGGGCTGGGATAACATCTCCACACACAGCCAAAGGCCCTCCTGGCTCTGCGGTAATCACCCAGAGCCGCATCAGGAAAAGCAGGTAATTAAATTCAGGCCCTCGCTTTTCCCCCAGCAAGCAGATGCAGCAAGACAGCAGTCCTGCAGAGACTTTATTCGGAGCAGGGGGCAGAAATTTCGGTCTTGATCTTCCCCATAGCAGCTGCCAGGATATGGCCACTGAGCCGGGGACCCGCTCCCCCCATCCAGCCATGCCTCGCTGGCTTATCATTTCCAATCCTATCAGAAACAAAACTGCTGCTGCTTAATGCTTCATTACAGGCTGTTATGTGTCTCCTGCACTGCCCAAGAGAGCAGCAAGGAGGGCTCTGACTCTATTTAATAACTGTTTCATGGTTCCTAATTGACAGATAAAAACGCTACTAACTCAGTTTCATCGAACATAATCCATGGGCAGGAGCGGCAGTGCCCTTCTGGAGCCCGGGCAGCAGCACGAGTTTTGAGCCATTATTTTGACATGGGAAATCTGTAACGCGCCGATCTGCCATCGTGATGACGGGTTTATGCCTCACTTTTTCCTCTGTTGGTTTTGGCTTTTACAACCTTGGCGGAAGCCGTTAGGGAGGGATTTGGGGAAGGGTAGCCGGGGCACAGAGAGGAAGTGAGATGGTGGCTGGTGCTTCATTTCGGGGGGCCGTTCCCGCAAGGGTCTGCAGCACCCCCGACATGGTGCTTTGCAGAGAGGGTTGGCTTTGCAGCACATCCCCGTGGGACTCCATCTCTGGTCACCTCAGGGCCATGCCTCACGCTGGCAGGTCCCCAACCCCAGGACTGTCACCCTGTTGCTGTCAGGCTGAGCCACGCTTGTACCTGGGGAAGATCCACCAAGCCTTGTAGCTGCCATGGGAAAGCACCCGTACTTGCTCAGATGAAACAGGAAAGGATTTATCCTTGTAAATTCAGAGATGTCGGGAAAACAGGGTGTTTCTTTGTGCACTGCATGGTTAGCAGGATCTCATCAGTGTCTGGGGGTTTCCCCTGCCCCTTTTTGCTGGCGCAGGTGACCAAGTGACCCAGACTTCTTCCATGCTCCACATTGAGAAACGCCAGCCAGACAAACTCCTGCTCTCCCCAGGGATGCACACGCAATCGCACAGCCAAAAATGCAGGGCCAGGATGTGCAAATAGTAACGAGGAGCATTGCAGGGGCAGGATTCAAAAGCCACATGCTGGACCTGAAACCTGCTATTCAACCCAAACACTTGGGGATTTGCTTTATCAGTTCCCACCTGGGGCTGGCACTTGAAAAAAAGTCTTTGGAAATGAGATTTTTCAGGGCTGTCTCCTCCCATCACAGTGGCTGGAAACTTAAATACCAGCTGGGAGTCTCACAGGTATTGGTGACCACCAGAGGGGTTGAATTGCACCCGGGGTAGAAGCAGAGTTGTGGCGTGGGCAGAGGTGGAGTTGCAAAGAAGTGTCGAGAGCCCGTAGCTCTGTGCAGAGCAAAGCAAATCTGACCACGGCTGAAGGCATCCTGGGAGGATGAGATGTTATTAGTAGCGAGCGCTTCAGGGATAACACGGAAGATATTGATTTAAATAAAAATCACCATAACAGCAGCTCTAAGAGGACCCTGTGGGTCACTTGGAGGAGAATCAGAGGCAGCAGAGCTCCAGTACTGGCACACTTGGAGCATTTCCTAGCTGCAAATATCATGCTGGAGAGAGCCAGGACTGCTGCCCGTGATCCTGAGAGGGCGGGGACAGGGACAGGGGCGCAGGGGCTGCACCAGGGTGCGCAGCATGCACCGGGATGCCTAAAGAGCATCACTGCAGCGAGGTTAGAGGCGCGACCTGCCGTGACCCCCAAGGGCAAGCCGGACCGTTTGCAGCACTGCCGGGAGCCACAATGCCGGGAGATGGATATCTGTGATCTCAGCCAGCCACGGGGCCGCGATGGAGGTCAGATTCCCATGGTGTGAGTCAGCTGCATTCCTCCCCAGGGTCAGCGAACTGCGCCGGGCTTCAGCGGCCTCAGCTGTCGCTGGCCTTGACGCTTGTGGTGATTAACTGCGCTGAGGATGCTCGGTTTGGGTGGACAAAGCAAAGGCTAAGGGGCTCCAGCCAGCTGGGGACAGCTTCAGCTGCTCATCCATGGGAGAGGAGAAGGGCAGTCTCTTGGCCACCCTTCATACCAAGAATGCTTTTATCAATGGGGTGTGAAGGGGTGATAAAATGCTACCAGCTATCTCCATAGACAGCTAATCCATCGCTATGGATTTGTTGTTAGGGAATCCAGCAGACCTGTACAGTTCCTTGTAGCCGGCTGTAACTCTCATGCCGTGGTACAGCCACCTGCAATGCCAACTGCTCTCATCGTGATACGGAGCCGTGTCATGCCGTGCCGTCGGCAAATGGAGACATGATGCAAGATAATAGCCAAGCCGTCAAGATAAAATGAGTCTCAGCACGTAACAGAAGGGTTTCTCCACGCCAGGGATTTTTCTGCTTGAAGTTTTTGGTTTGTGCTTTTCTCAAAATGAGTGTTTCCTCCCAATCACTGTGCTTCCATGGGAAGCAGGCATTTTGCAGAGGAAACCTCCCGTGCCCTTCACCTTTCCTATCAAATATGACGGGCAGACCATCTGCAGGACCTGCAGCACAGACAGCAGGACACATACCAAGGTGGCTTTGCATTACCAGACCTCTGTCACTGAGTCCCTTCCTGCTCAAGGGAATTTAAACCACCTGGAGCAGCTCCCTCATTGAGGACATGACTTCCCTGGGGCCAGCCAGCAGCCTGGCACTTGTGTCATACGCAAGGCTCAACCCAGCGCATTCATGCATTACAGTGGGTGAATGGCGATAGCGATTCAGCCCGAATCCTGCCCACTGGGTTGTCTCAGGAGTGTTACAGACCCAATCAGCATGAGTTGCTCCCTGAGGACCAGAGAAGGTGGGCAAACCCACCTGCTTGATACAGCTGCAAATTTTGCCGCTGCTGGGAGTGGGCAGACACCAGGAGCTGTGGCCGGAGCTCCCCAGTGCTTTGTGTGGGGTTTCTGCGCCATGGTACCTCAGTCTCCGCTTGCACTCGGGCTCTGCACAGTCATTCAGGTTTAATGTCCCCCTAAGTGATGTGCATAGGGTTTTTTTCCAAAGCAGCGTGACCTTCTTGCAGGCGTGGAGCTCCCAGTGCTCCCGGTGCTTCGCAGCCCTCCAGCAGCACCCCAGTGCTCTGCATCCCCCTCAAGGTGCTCATTTCAACATGGAAAACCCCAAATGGGGCAAAACTGACAGAGATGCTGCACAAGCAGCCAAAATCCAACTACCTAGGGCTGCACAAGCCCTGCTGTCAGTGAGTCCCAGCCAGCTGTACCATGAGCCTGGGGTCAGGCAGCATCTGCAGCGGGGATGAGGATATTTCCAACTCTCTTAGAGGCTGGTTTGCAATGCTGGGATACTCTCCAGCCAAACCACTTGGGTTTGGATTTCCACTAATGCACCTCATCTCCTTGTTTGCTTTAATCTCCCAGCAAAAATGAAGCCATCGGCTGCTTTGACCACCTCCTTGCCTGGAATTAAATTACTAACTCCTAACCACTGGTGGTCCTGCACTGGCTTGTCCCAGAAAGAGGATAATAGAGAGTAAAATTGCAACCAAGGAGCTGCAGCCAAACAATCAGCCTTGTCCCCAAGCACTACGAGGTGACTGATCCCAATGTCCTCATGCCACGGGCAAAGGCAGGTGTGTGCATCCCCTGCAGCATCCCTCTGACACAGGATGCAAGGGAGACATGGGGAACTGCTGCCACCACCTGCCCTGCTGCGTATCCCCTGCCAGGGCACTGCCCTGAATGAATCCCTCCTTGAAGGACAGCAGAGTTGCCAGGGAAGCATTCAGCCCTGATTTAAAGACTTTTGGTGGCAGGGAATCCACTGGAGCATTTGGAGAGCTCTTCCAGGGTTTAATTACCCATGTGTCAAAAATGTTCACCATTTTTCTTGGTTGAATCTGTGCAGCTTTGGCTTCATCTGCTTGGGTTCATGCTGGCAGATGGAGGGTCAAGACGGTGAGGTCGAGCACACCGTCCACACCACTGAGCCACAGCCAGTCTGGCTTTGCACATCGTGCCCCTCCTGAGTGACAAAGGTGTTTGATGGGCATCATGTTTGCAAAGTTAAGGGGCTTTCTGGCAAAAGTGCATTGGCTACCCTCCCTGTACAGCCATGAAAACGCTGCAGTCATATACCCCATGTAGAGGAAAGACTCAGTTTGTCTTCCCCAGGTGCCTGTCTGTCCCCATCAAGCACAGCAAGAGCAGACACAGACTGCTTGGCCTGGCCAGGTCCCTTCCAGGTGGTTAAAGATAGATAAAGGCAACCCTGAGGGCATCAGCCCAGCCCTTCAGAGAGGTGAATACATCCAGCTCTCCGTGGCCTTCCTGCAAAGCCTCTCTCCCCAGGCTTGGCTCCCATCGGGCTGTCCTCTGACCCCACTGGTATCCCTCCTGACTCAGGGCTTGGAGAGGGCAGGATCTGCCCTCCACGCCTCCAGCAGCTGGGGAGAGGCACCCCGGAGGGGGATCGCTGGGTTGAACAAGCACGAGGTTGTGGATGTTTGAGAAGAAACAGGTTCTGGGCCAAAGTGGTCAATGCGGGGGCATTTTGTTAAAGCCACATGGGGAAAGGGCTCTGCAGCCACAGGCAGCTGCAGGCGCATCCTGGTGATTGCCCAGGCACAGCTCCCGTGGGAACATCATTAGAATCCCCCCGTATAACACCGTCAGCACTAACACCTCTGGATTACGAGCAGTGCAGGGTCTCCAACAGCTTCGTTATCCCAATAGCTGCCCAGCAGCCTTGTCCCCACGCATCGGTGCACGAGAACTGAGCCTATGACTCAAGTTTTCTAAATCCTGCCCTATTTCATGCCTTGAGAGGCATCCCACATCTTGGGAGGCGTTTGGGCATGCTGGGGCCAACATCCCCATCTTGGGTATAAGCCCCCAGCTGAGGCAGAGCCTTCCTCCCATCTCCAGCTCTTTGGGATTTTGGGTGGCTTTCCTTACTGAGATCTATTGGTAGAGTTACTTTTAATAGCACGTACGTGACGTGGAGTGGGATAGACCACTCCCGCTCTGGCTGGCATGTTATAAATCTCAGAAAAAAAAAAATGCAAAGGGCCAGGAGGGTGGGGGGTGAAAAAAGGCAGAAGGAAGAGACCGTTTTCCCAGAGCCCAGAGCAGGCAGGGGTGGGGAGTGGGAAAGGCAGGGTCGTACGGCTTGCTGGGGTAGAGTGTGCAGTTGTTTATACTGGAAATGAGTTTCTGTTTATTGCAAGCTATGGTGGGGAGACCACAAAGTGAACGTAAAACAAAATGGGAAGGGTGTGGGAAAAGTCAGGGGAGGGGGAGCGGGTGCCTTTGACAAACTCCAGAAGTCACGTCCAGTAATAAATCAAGCCGGGATCCGTCCCGGGATACAGGACCCAGAACATCTGCTTGGGCTGCGGGGAAGCCGGGCAGGCAAGGAGGGCTATCCCAGCCCTGCCTGAGGCCGGGCAGGGGATGGGGGCTTGGGCAGCTCAGCCACCCATGGGTGCTGAGCCCAGCAACACTCACGCACAGGCAGAGGTGGACTGAGCACCCAGGTTCACCAGGACACATGGGCACACGCACGCAGGGCCGAGGGATTTAGCAGGCATCCTCAGTCAGCCTCTCCATCCTCAGTGGCCATCCCTTGGCTGCTCTGCACCTCCATTTCCTTGGCTGTAAGGAGGCACAGGGTGCTTTTCTCCCATTTATCACTTCTCCCAAGCTTTGCAGCAAACACCACATGGGAAGGCAACTCCTGCAACGTCTCAGAGCTGGGGCATGGTGTAGGTGCCACCGGGCAGGGAGGTCCCCTGCCCTCTCCTGGGGCAGCAGGGATTAGTGTGTTAATGGGGCTGCTGGTGAAATCAGAGACAAATCTCCCAATAACCCCACTGGGGCCAGCATCACATCCATTCTTTGTACAGGCTTTGAAGGTATTAAGTGCTAAGGATTTTGGTTTGACATCTGAATCCAGCTGCATTGTTGCAAGAAGCCCTTGCAGATTATTGCTCTAGACCAGCCTTTCATATATAATCTATTGCCGTGGGTTTAGTGCTTCGGAAGGGGTGATGGACGTTTGTTTTGCAGATTTAAGCGTTCCCCTCCTCTTCTTCCTTTTCTTTTCCCCTTCCTTGGAAAATGGATCCTATTAACCGCTGCAGATGACACAACACATGCCAATACATTTGCAACCCATTTGGCTCACAGCGAAGGCTGTGTTCGAGCTACAGACTTCCCCAAGGGTCCAAGTAAAGCATCGGGATGGGGAGGAGAAACAAAGACGGTGCATCTGCCCTCCGGGTCCTTGCCCAGTTCTTGCCTTTCCAGCCCATATTAGTGCAGAAAGCAGGAGAGACAGCCACCGAGATGCATGTGTGAGCTATGACCTCAAAAGTCATTTGCATTTCATTATGCTGGGCCGTGGCTGAGCTGCTCTGCCATAACGCCATGGGTGCTGCTATGGGAACTGCTCTCCAAAAATGCCCGTGAACAACTTTCTGGGCACGGGGCTGGTACCAGACTGTGCCTCCAGCATCTCCCTGTTGCAGGCAAACCCCAAATCCTCCCATACTGGATCTTGGGCAGGTTCAACCCCCGTGTCACTGCTGGAAAGGTCAGAAACTTTGGCAGCATTACAGCACTTCTCCACTTACTCCAGGCATGCTGCCTTCCTTCCCGTGCTGCTGGTGGCACGTATGCCATGGGACAGACATAGCTGCATTGGCATTAACCCAGCCAGAGCTGCTTTCTGTGCTCCAGGAGAGGATAGCAAGGTATTTGGGTAAAAACAGACTGCCCTGCCCCCTCTGTTTTTCCCCAGCACATCCTTGCAACTCTCATCTGCAGCGAAGCCCCTGCTCTCAGACCTGTCCCCGCTGCTCACCTCATCTCAGAAGGATGCTGAGCCGTCTGCATGCATTGAGGGGAGAGTTGTCCCTGTTGCAGGAGGCATCTGCAGCGCATGCAGCAGCAGTGTGCTCCCGGTCCCTCACAGGGCAGCGGGGCTCCTGTGAGCCAGGACACCGCAGCATCCTTCTGCTGCTGGCAAGGTCCAGACTATGGGGCTTGCTCTTCTCCTGCAGTTTTCTGTGCAACGCTTCAGACAGCGCAGCAAAATCCTTCAGTGACTCAAATAACGTTTCCCTCCAAAGCTCTAGGGTACTTCTCCCCCGACCCTGTGAAGTCATGCTTCAGGTCTGCTGAAATCCCATCAAATACCTCCTGAAATCCTCTGCAGCCCCAACGACAGTATATTGACAGGCCAGGACTGTTTTGACCTTGGAGGGGGTAAGAAAGGCAGTGGAAGAAAGAGCAGCCCTGGGCTTCCCTGCCAAACTCCTTGATCCTGTGCTGAGCCTCTTGCAGAGACCACAACCCAGCCAGGAATCAGTCCCGGCCCATCGGTGGGGTATCTGGGCACCGTGCCCTCCTCTCCCCTCTGCCCCAGGTCTCTTGAGGGTCTCCTGCTGCGCTGGGCAGTGCCGCTGCATGCACAGTGCAGTGCATCCTCAAAACAAGCAGCAGTGCCCCCATCACCTGTGCCCGGTGCCTGTCCTGGCATCCCGCCCCCCTTGCCCTGCCCAAAAGAGATTTGGGGACCTCTGGGTGACAGCTCATTCCCCAGCTCTGGTGCTTGGCGTTTGCAGGAGGGTTGCCCACCCCGGCAGAGCTCTGTGCTGAGGGTTCCCGCCAGCCCTCGAGAAATAATTAAAATGTTTATAACAATATTTTTTATAACAATAACTGCTTATTATTTGTTCTTTGTTGGAAGCAAATCAGAGGATGTGTGAGAAGCCGCTGTCCTCCATGAGGAGGGACAGGCTGTGCTGAGCATCCAGGTTATCGCTGCCAGGGCAGGGCCGGCAATGATGCCACTCTCACCACTGATCTGGTGCTGATGCGCTCAGGAAAAGTGCGTTCGCTTCTGGGGTTTCATTATTAAAAGGCCATTGATAAATTATAGGGAGTCCAGAGGAAAATTGATTAAAGGATTAGAAGATAGCATATGACCTAAAGGGGAGATTAAGGGAATTTAGCGAGGTGCTCGCTGCAGAGCGGAGCTGGGGAAGTGGAGAGTGAAGAAAATGAAAACAACCTTGCAAAGATTTTACAGGAGATGATTAGAGCGGGTGAAAACAGTCGCTGTCAGTAACTGAGTGGGTTTGTGCTTCACGCTTTGTTTTACAAATTGTGGGCTCTCACACGGGTGGGAAGGGGCTCCCTGAGCCATGCGAGCTGCTCGAGCTGCCCTGGCTGTGCATGCCAGGAATATCCTGTGGGGTTTGCTCACTGCCATTTGTGGGGATTTAAGTGTCGAGCCAGGATTTGAGGAAGATGAGCGTCATTTTCATAAAGCAAAGAGCCTTTTTTTAGCTCAATTTCTTTACAGATGGGCTGAATAATGGGACCTCCCTTGAAGTTGTCTGAGTTAAGGATGCAGCTATTACTTCCAAATGCAGTGAAGTCTGGGGTTGTGTGACTTACATCATCCCAAGGATCTCATTGCCGTTAAGATAAGAATGAGGCCAGGGCCTGATTCAGGCCTGAGGATAAAAAAAAGACATTTGTAAAAAGAGCAGTGGTTTCAAGCAGTGGTGTTAGCTGAGCTGGTGTCTCAGCCCACCTCTTCTAGAAATGCCACACTCCTCTGGGTTTCGTCCCCTTGAAGAACGCTCTTTGGGTGAGCTGCAGAGACTGATGCTCTGAAGTTGGGCTCCCTCCTCCTTCCTGCCTCCACCCCATGGTACCAGCAGCACAGGGGAGGATTTAGGCTTGAGCTGGGGACCCTCCTGCTGTTAGTGACATGCCTGACTGGTATTTTCTCAAAGCCAAAGAGTGGGCAGCTAAGGACTGGTGTGGAGACTTCATTTCCTGGGACTAATTGTCTTCCCTGATACATGTCATTAACGGGCTAGCAGCATCCCTGAGCTGCCACCAATCAGAGCGACCCCCTGGGGTGTCCGTCTCGGCCCCATCCCCACCAGAGTCCAGTGCTGTGATTTTCCAGGGTATATTATGCAGAAGAACATGTGGGATGGGCCAGGTGGCTTCACTAGACACGCCAAGGAGGCTGGCTGCTGCTGCTGCGGGGACTCGCATGGATTCGGGGTGGGAACAGCATGGAAAGAAGCCATGTGAGGCTCCTTCTGGTCCTGTGTCAGCTCTCTACAGCCAGGCCTCTGGCACCTCTCGGGGGACCTCTGGCTCCAGCCCAGCTGTTTTCACAAGGTGCCTGCAGTTGGTTTCGGAGCAGGACTGTGCCAACGACACGAAGCTGGGCGAAGCCACCATCATTGCGGGGGCCAGAGCTCTCACACACGAAGGGCTGCGTGGTCTCTGGGGCTTAGGGACAGGCACGGGCTGCAGATCAGCCCCACAGAGCAGCGTAGCATCTCACCAGGAGAGCAGCAGTGCGGGGCAGAAAGGCAGTCCCGAGGATGTGAGTCAGTGGCCCTGGGATGCTGAGTCTGCGTGAGCAAACCCGGGGATGCAATCTGGATGGCCAAACACAGGGTCAGCTCAAGGATGAGCAAATGGTTCCGCTGCCTGTGCAGACACCCGCTGTGCAGGGGGGTACCTGCACACCAATGCCCACTTCCAGGTCCCCTGTCCCAAATGAATCCAAGGTGGAGAGCCAGTGTAGGCTGGAGGGTGCCATAGGGTCTGCCTTGTAAGGGGATGGGAGCACAGCCTGCAGCGTTTCCTCTAGCAAAACACGTGGGAGAAAAGAGGAGAGGGTGGTTTTTCCATAAATGCTGAAGGAAAGGAGTTTTCCTGCAAAAGCCAGTGCCGGTGCAAGAAGAAAGTGGATGGGGGGTATGTCTGGTTACTAACTGGTCCTATCAGCTCCTCCTCCTGCCCAGGCAGGAGAAGCGAAGGCCAAAAATATCCCTTTCTCTCCTCCAGAGAGTCAGAAATCTCTTACTTCTCTCCATTCCCTGTGGGGTGAGATCCCTCTGCCAGCAGGTACCCCCTTGCCAGGGTAGTGGGGAGAGCAGCCTGGGGAAGAGCAGAGCAGAGAAGGGGGCGTATCCAGGCTGCATCTCGAGAGGGGTGAAGAGAGAAGAGGCATTTTTGGAGAGCCCTGGCTGTGAGAGGCAGCCCACACTACCCTGCTGGGAGTGATAGGTGGTAATATTCATGGCTAGCTTGTGCTCAGTACATGACAAAGTGCTTCTAGCTTCTCTCCAGAGGCTCCTCCTGGATAAATATGCAGTTTCCAGGAGTTCTGGTGGGACAGCTTTGCTGAGGATACATGGCTGCTGATGGTCCCAGTTGTGTCTGATTGCACGTGGTATTTTCCCTGTCTTCTCCATCTGGAGAGGCCGGGAGGATGGATTGCTTTCTTGCAGCCTTTAAATAAGGTGATTGACGGGGCAGGGGCGTTGCACAGGGTGGATCACGCAGGGGTTTTGTGCCTAGAGCTGGGAAAGGAGAGAGAAGGGGATGCTGAGTCCCCTTCTGCAAGCTCTGCAGGCATGGAGGCAGGGGGCTGCCACGGCATGCCCCCTGCACAGCTGAGCCAGGGAAGGCATTGCCCTCCCACACAGCAGACAGGGATGTTCCCTCTTTCTGGCTGGCAGCTTTTCCAGCTGAGCTCCTGGAGGAGATTTCCAGGACTCTGCACAGATTTGGGTTCCAGGGCTGCATGCTGCTCGCGGCTGGTGTGGGCCGAGACCGGGCACGGCAGAAAACAACACTTCAGAGAAGTTTTGGGCTGCTCTGATCGAGCCTTTTATTGAGGGGTACGAAGGGAGGCAGCTACTCCCCTCTGGAGATCAGGACTGTGATGTGCTCCCACGTGCACCGACCACAAGCACCTTCGGGTGAGGAGCAGCTGCTGGGGGACCCGCGTGGGTGCTAGGAAGCATTTTCCCCCTGCATTGCCTTGGCACGGTGCATCCAGCCCCATATCAAGAAGGGTCCCCTGGAAGCAGAAACTATTTTGACAGGGATAGGAAAACCCCATGCAATTCATGCCCCGCATCTTCACGGCCATTTTAGAGGGGTTAGGCTCAGCATTTGGGTGGGAGCTGCAGGGGTGTCAAGCTCTCCTCCCCAAACCCCAGCGGTGGAAAGCCCCATGGCAGCTGTGCTGAGAAAGCAAAGAGCACATCAGCCCCCTGCTCTCTGCGCCGGGGCTGCAGCCCCTTCCCCGCCAGCTGGGCACGGCAGCCCGGTGCCCCGGGATGCTCCAGCCCTGAGACATGGGCAGGGACACACTCTCCATCCCCGGAGCCTCTTTTGGCTCCATTTGCCAGCACCTTCCCCTGGGAGCTGCAGAGTCCCTCACCCCGCGCCACTCTTCAGGTCTCCAGGAGCTGGACGGAGGCCCGGCACACTCAATCCCAGAGCAGCCGGTAACGAGGTTTGGTCATTACTGCCCGGGGCTATGTGCGAACCAGTGACCTGGCTCTGAAATGGTTTATGTTACATGCAAATCCCCTCGCGGAGGTGTTGGGGGAGGAAAGCCGGCCTCGCCGTGAACTCCCTGGGCTGGAGAGCAAACCCCAGCACCGCAAAGGGTTTCCCGTGCCCGGCGCGTTTGCCATGCTGATGCGTCCTGCCTTGCTGGCGTACCCCTCCCGGCTGTGCCGCACCGAGCACCGTGGGCCCCGGCCTCGCTCGAGGCCTGGTGGTGCTACCGTTATACACAAAACAATAATCAGCTGCTGTAACAAGGATGCAGAGTAGCTGAGCTGGCTTCCCTGCTGCTGTGCCGGCTCCAAGTAGAAACAGCTGCATTTGGTTTGGTTAAATGTTTTATTTACTCCCAATTATCCTAGATAACAGATTTGCTTTCTTTTGTTCAATATTTAATACTGTTTCAGAGCAAAGCTGCTCTTTGGTTTCCGATGGAGGACGGGAGGGTTAGGAGGGACTTTCTGCTGTGGTGCGGTCCCAAGCAAAGGCTGGAGGCACCCAGCATCCCTGCTGCGCATCGGTCCCTAAGGCATCCAGCCCAGCATCCCAGCCCGTGGGGACAAGGTCACCTGCAGGAGCACAGTTGGGTTTGGGGTGCTGGTGTGCCAGGGGCGATCTCCCAAGGACCCTCCTGGGCATTGCCCTGGGACAGCAATGCTGCCCAGCACCAGCGCTGCTGGAGGGAGTCGTCTCTGCAGCTGGGAGCAAGGGGCTTTGTCATGGGTGCGGGATGCCTGATGGCTTCACCTGCCTAAATCACCTTCCCTCAGCATCCTGCACCTTTGGGAGCATCTCCAGAGAGGGCTGCCATGCCAGCCAGCCACCCTACCCCATGCCGCGGTTGCTGGAGCCCGTCTCCTCTTGCTCCTTCCTCTCACTGCTTAACCAGGCTTGCTTGCTAATTTTTTGAAGGCTTGAGAGCTGTCAGGTTTGAAGAGCACCTCTGCTGTGCCATGAATAGCACAGCCTCGTGCAGTGCAGGATGAAGCAAACTCCAGTGAGCCTGTTATCACGCTGTCCTGCTGCGAGGCAGCTCTTAGGGCTAGGAGCTTGCACTATGATTTGGGCTTAAAGTGGGGCTCTGAGCTCTCTCTTCTCTATGAGTAATACCTCGCCCAAAAATTTACAGCGCTGCCTCTTGACGTGCACGCTGAATTTTCTACAAGGGAAATGAGAAAATCCATAGCTTGGTTTACGAGCCCCAATCAGTGTAAAACAGGGCCTTTTAGAAATTTATCTTTTGCTGAGTCCACCTTTTTCTCCGGCACCTTCTGGGGAATAAATTCTTGCTCTTTGAGGCTGGGGAACTAGATGGCAGCAGGGCCAGGGGACTTTGGTTACAGCCGCAGGTGTCCCTGGCCCGTTTCAGGAGCTCCTGGGGAGATGCTACAGCATGAGGGTGGTGGGGCTGGGCTAGGTGCTGGCTGAATGGGCAGCTGTGGTGTTCAGCTGGGATGGCTCACACTCCAGAAGGATACGTCTTTGGTGTCTAATTTCAAGGGGGAGGAATGTCACCCTGAAAATGTCCCTTGCTAAGGTTGGGGTGGCTTAGACTGACTGGGAGAGACCTAAACCCTGTCTCCCATCCCTTGCCCAGGTCACCGAGGAGGTCAGTGAGGGATGAGCCCATCTCACCCTGTGCCATGCACCCCTATTCTAATTCTCTCTCTGATGAATTTTGCCACATTAATTTAAAAAAAAAATTGCTTAATCCTTCTTGAAGAAGCGGTGGTTATGAATATGATGTTCCCAGAGTGCAGAAGCACGATGCCTCTGTGCTGCCCCACTGCTGTCCTCTGCACCCCTCCTCATCCTCACCCTTATCCAAGAACAGCCTGGAGAAGGGGTAACAGGGCAAAATCGGAGCTTCAGCTCCCTCCCTTTCTCCAGCAATGAAACACAGCCTCATCCCAACATTCGGGGCGGTGGAAGGGACAGTCCCTAGCCACAGCCATCTAGGCTGCACTCCAGCACAGGTGGTGAACAGCAGGCAGATGCTCCCCTGATCCGCCGGGCAGTAGAAATATGATTTATTCATCATTGTTTTCTTTGTTGTTTCCTACCAGCCTGCTGTACACAGACAATTTTAGAAAAGCAGCGTTAGATAAATAATACATCGTGCTTACAGCCGGCGTGTGCATAACAAAAGCATCCGCGTAGGTGCGTGCACAGACGTGCAGGGTGTGCTGCTCTTGTGCACGTGTGCCCACGTGCTCGGGACTGGCATCTCACACCTGAGCAGGTCCCTGTTGTGCCCTCCAGCCTCTGCAGCTTTGCTTTCAGTCACTTGGGTGCCTTTTTACTTATCGGCACATACCCATCGCCTGCAAGGTCATGGCTGTGGTGCGAAAAAAGTCAGAGGGTGAGGATGTGGAGGGCATGTTAGGCATAGGCAAGAGGTGGGGCAGCAATCCTGCTGCGGGCACTGGGGAGAGGCAGGGATGCTAGCAGTGGGAGTCTGGCAGCAGAACAGCATCGGTGCTGGGGTTGTCCCCCAGTGCAGGGCAGCATGGGGGTCCTGCCCACGTGCAGCAGGCTGTGTCACGGCTGTAGCTCTAGCACAAGCACACGCTGCTGTCATGGACCCTGGAGGCTTTGCTGGCCTGAGACCAGGATGATGAGTTATGCAGGTGACCCCACAAGCATGCTGTAGGATCGGTATCCCCCAGCAGTCCGGCACCTGAATGTGCCCCGAGTGCACCAGAAGACATACCTCCTACAGAAGTGTTTGAGAGGCCTCTTAAAACTTTTCTTGGTACTATTTTTTGTATCCCTCCACCTGTGGAGCAAGGCATCTTTAGTACGTTCAGCCCTCAGCAGGAGAGGAAAATTATAACTGATCCATTTCAGAAACCTCTAAAAATGACCCAAAATAACTTTTCTATATATAAAAATGCCACGATTTTAATGTCCATTATCTCATGACCTAGCAGGGCTAGGAAAAGCTATTGTAGATCATTTTTAGTGGTTTCTAAAATGGATTGGTCACACTTTTTCCCTGCGCAGTGGGACTCAGGGTACAAGGACGACTGGGCTTTAGAGATGGGGAGTGAGACAAAAACCTGTGACTGTGCTGATGCATCCAGAACTGTTTCATCCTTGAAGACCCCTTGTGCTCTCCCCACCTGAGCAGAGATGCTGGAGCTGGTCAAGCAGCAGCTATTTCCAACAAGCTGGAAAGACAATGGTGAAATGGATGCAAAGTCTGGGGCACCATGTGGTGGGAAAGCCAACCCCATCCCTGCCACTGGTCTTCTGTGGGGTCTGCAGAGGTGACGACCCTGGCACCAGCTTTCGCTGCCTGTTGCAGCTCCAAATTTTGCTGGAGCATCACATGGCTTGCGAGTCGCGTGCCCAAGTGGGATGCACATGGCTCTGGCGCAGCCTTTCATCCCCTTGCCCCCAGCTCTTGCAGCAAGGCTGGTTGCAGCCCAAGACACTGGGAAGCCACCACAGCCGGGCATTAAACATGCCGGGTTTGCAGAGAGGACATCAGCAGAGCGCGTGGGAGAAGTGGCTTCCTGCCATGCAAGAGGTTAATAGACAGATTAGAGAGGGCAGGCGCTGTTTGCAGCAAAAAGAAAGGAACTCTGCCTTTACAGAGTTCAGCAGCTCCATGAGGCAACGGGGAAGTAAATATTTGCCAGGATTAGGGAGGCTGCGTGCAGGAGCCCAGGGAGAAGTGCCCGTGCAGGGGCAACATGTTGCTCGGGCTGTTTTTGGTGTTGGGCAGGGGCTGAGAGCCGGACATCAGCCGGGGGAGGATGGAGGAGGTTGCAGCGGGACACCCTGAATCCAGAGGCACTGCCCAAAGCCTGAGGGCAGAAAAAGCCTTAATGCTCCCTTGATGGCTTTGTTTTCCTCCACTGCCTTTCTTGCTCTCTCGATCAGCCCGACGGGCTGGCCCACCTCCAAAGACAGCATTACGGAGCGCCGGATCGATTGGAGCCTGCAATTTTATTTGCTCTCTTTAAGAGCCTTTGATGGGCAGGATGAGCTGTGCCAGCAAGGGCCTTTCCTGGGAGAGGAGGGGAGAGGAACAGGGTTGCAAGCCACCATCTCCCATAGGGAGATGGGGACCCTGCCACCAGCTTGGAGAAGACACCATGGCAGGGTGGGCAAAGACAGCCCTCCTGGTACACCATGGCAGCTGAGAAGGGGCTTGCAGCCCTCTCTGTCATGGCACCTGGCAGTCATGGTCATGGTCATGGTCACCCACATGGTGTCATGGTCACAGCCCTGAGTGGCACATCGCACTGGTCCTGCGCTCTCCCGTGGGGTGGACTTTCTGCCCATCAAGGTGGAAAGTGGGGCAGTTGCGTGACATCCCTCTCCCAAAACGCCTGTGGCTCTAGGACCGAAGTCTCTTTGGAGACATGGAGGTGGCAGGAGTGTCCCTGTGAAACAGCTTGTCCCTGCCCAGAAAGAGAGGGCGATGGCTGGGGTGAGACAGGCTTCATACAGCAGCATCCCTTCAGCTGCAGCAGGCTGAGGATGCTGCATGGGCACCAGGGTGGCAGGGATATGAGGGTCCATTTGTCCCCCTTCCCCAGGCTCTCCTTCCACGTCTGGCTTGCTAAAAGGCACCAGAGGATGAAAGGTGGAGGATGCTGTGGGCAGAGGCTAGGGGCTGCGTTTGGGGCCCCAATCTTGGAGCAGAGGACAGGATCTTCAGGGCATTCAAGGCTGTGAAAATGGGGCATCTTCAAAGGCTGCTGCAGAGTGGGGATGGAAGCCGGAGGCAGTTTGGGCAGCCCCCCCTTCTCCCAGCATAGCAAACCTGGAGGCACGAGCCCGCCCCAGCCTCCTCGGTGGAGGAATTAGCGCAGATCACCAAGAGCCGGATCCGGCGTAATACTGAAGGCAACGGAGGTAAATTATCCTCAGACGGACTAATTGCAGCTCGGTAGCTGTGCAGCATCTGGGGCCGTGCGGGTAGGGCAGAGCCTCCTCATCGGGCAGGGACGGTGCAGGACTTCAGGGATGCTCGCTGAAGCCTCAGCTGCCTCTGCCCGGATTCCGGGCTCCTGGTGCCGTGCGGGACAGCTGAGCACAAGCAGCAAGTGGGCGAGAGGCCCGCGGTTGCATCCCCAGCATCCTCCCCCCCATGCAATATTTCCAGCCCCCAGCCCGGTTTGCCGGGTGCCAGGCGGGTGCTGTTAGCCCACACTGCCACCACGCGGTCGCTCGGACCCCAAAGGCTGTCCCTAAATCCCCTGCACCCCTTCAACTCCTCCAAAACACCTCCCGGGAGCCCCCGACACCCACGCCGGGCTCCATTGCCCCCTGCAAAGGCCGGTGCTGCCCTGCCTTTGCTCCCGCCTGACCCCGGGGGCAGCTGTGGGGCAGAGAAGGGGTTAAGGAGCCAGCAAGGAGGAAGAGGATGGAGCTGTAGTAGGGATCAGGCCCTTGTCTCTGGCCTTGCGATTAGCTACTCTGTTTTGCTGTGGAGGGTCTGCTTGAATAATTTAGCTGGGAGGCTCATTAACCAGGCTCTGGCCTTCGTCTGCTGGCTGAAGGCTGAAATAGCCATTAGTAGGAACACGCATCGCGGACCGGCACAGCCTCCCCTCCTTGCCAGCCCCCTCCTCTCCCTCTCCCTCTCCCTCTCCCTCTCCCTCTCCCTCTCCCTCTCCCTCTCCCTCTCCCTCTCCCTCTCCCTCTCCCTCTCCCTCTCCCTCTCCCTCCCCCTTTCCCTCTCCTTCTCCCTCTCCCTCTCCCTCTCCCTTTTCCTCTCCCTTTTCCTCTTCCTTCCCTCCCTCTCCCTCTCTCTCCCTCTCCGTCCTTCTCCCTTCTCCCTGACTCTGCTGCCCTTGGCTCTCTAGTCATCTGCTTGCTCCCTCTCCTGCCCTGCCCCAGGGGCACCAGCATGCATGCAAGCCCTGTGCCTCAGTTTCCCCTCTGTAGACTGCAGTGGGTGCTGCAGCTGGAGCTCATGGCATACCCCCAGAAAGCTTTTCTAGCAAAACCCATCATTATTTTCTGACCATGGGCTCCGCTGTGCAATGCTGAGCCAGGATCCCGGCAGCCTCCCCTGGCAGTCCGTGCTCATGGCAAACCGGCTGTGTTGGCCCTCTCCAGAGGGCATGGTCGGGCTGCTGTTTCCCATCAGGGCCCTGCTTTGGTCCTAGATGCGTTCCTGAGCATGTTACACCAGTGCTGCCTGGGCTGCACCTACGCGGGGCGGAGGATTCCTCCAGGAGAGCAGCAGCTCTGCAGGGCTGCGTGCCCCGTGGGGGATTTGCACAGACATGGCTGCAGGGGTGTCCCATTTTGTGTTGATGCCGTGAGGCTTTGGCATCCTCCTGGTGCTGCCGGCTCACCAGTGCAGTGAGGGCACCCTTAGCTGGCTCGCTGCATCCTTTACTTCTCTGGCACGGCATGCAGAGGGGTGTTAGGTTGGTGCATGGCTTCCCTGCACCAACATCAGTATGGGCTACTCCGTAGCAAGATATGGTGCATGCATGGTGCTGTGGGCCTTGTGATTTGCCCTTGCAGCCCCTGGGGGAAGAAGTTTCCCAGCCTGGGAGTGCTCCCTGAACTCTTGCATCATTGCATCCCGGTTTGCAACTCATTTTTGATAACGGCCATGGGTAAGGCATCTGCCTCAGAGGCAGGGAGGAGAGCGGTTAGTGTGTGGCGGGGAGCGCTGCCGGAACCACAGTGGGGTGGTGAGCAGCGATGTTTGCACTGAGGCTGCCAGGTCTGCTAGGTTTGTTTCAAAACCTCTCCTTAGAGAGAAGAGCGTGTCCTGGGACATCCCGGGTGGATGCATGGGGACAGGGGCTAACACAGGGAGGGAAAGGGGGACCGTCACAGGTTGAGACAGCCTTTCCGAGGGAACCTTGGTGCACATCCAGCCCAGGGAGTGTATTTCATGGCAAGATACTGTGCCAAGGTGCTGCAGTTAAGTGCCAAACTCTGCTCTTAGCAATGCAAATGTCCAGGTACTAAGAGGAGTTGACTTTGGTGTCAGTTCAGATAAGATTTTTACCACCTTACAAGGGCAAAATTTATCAGCTGAAAGGTATCATATCTCATCCTCCCACATGCACCAGCCCTCAGCATTTTGCAGAGTCTTCCTGCAGCTCTGGCTATGCTCCTGCAAAGAGCATAGAGTGCATGTATAACCAGGAAAGCCGAGTGCAGTGTGAACACTTGGTTGGGTTTAAAATCCTCTTCTGCCTTTAACCTCTAGGACTGGCTGATGAGGCCAGAGGAAGGCTGCTCCTCGCTGCGTGCTCTCGTCCTGTATCCAGTTGCCTCCATGTCTCTTGGGAGGCAGGGCCCTGGGATGGGATGCTCTGCCCCGCTGCTGAAAGCGTTAACGCTGCCAGTCCTCCTGCAGAGCTGAATTTTCTCTGCTGGTTTCAGGTTGTTCCTCCTCATCCTGCCATCAGTGGTCCTTCTTCCTCCCTTTGAGGACCTCCGGTCTTTTGGAGGATCATCCCTCAACAAGTTTATCACTCCCCAGGGATGTGGCAGAGAAAGCCATGAGCGCTGTAGCTTAATGGGGTCAAGAGAGCAGCACCTCCTCCCCATCAGAGACGTCTCTGTCACAGCCTTGAAGACAATTTCCCCTGGTACCTGCCAGCCTCCTGCCACTCCATCTCTAATTAGAGCCAGTGAACTGCTAGGGAAGAAGGTGAGCTGCTGTGCACAGCCCAGTCCAAAGCAAGGTCTCATGGGGGACCTCAGCAGCAGACATGGGACAAAGGCCCCCAGATGCTTCGAGCAGCTGATGAACACAGACCAGGCTCCCCTTGCAAACTGTGTCCCCTCCTGAGCTGGCAGCAGTTGAGAGTGGAGGGACATCCCCTTGTTCAGGACCTGCTGATAACCCCACCGCAACGGGTAATTGCTCTTTTTTCCTGGCAGCCCCCCCGAAGGACCCAGTGCTGATGTGCCGGTCCAACAACTACCCGAAGGGTTTCTACTGCAGCTGGCACCTGCCCACTCCCACCTACATCCCCAACTCCTTCAACATCTCTGTCATGTAAGTGCCCGGGAAGGAAGGGTGCAGTGGGGCGAGCTTTCATCCCTGCAGCCTGGAGCAGGTCCCAAGTGAAGTCTTGGGGCAGTGGGTCTGACCTGTGCTGAGTGTATGGGATCAGTGTCTCAAAAATGGGCCTGGGGAAGGATGCTCCAGGGACATTCAAACTGGATGCTTGGCACTGGGGCTTTGTCCCAGGAAAGTTCCAGTTTCCCCAGAGGGGACCAGGAAAGTCCCCAGCTCCCAGGTCCCCTTTCCATGCCCACCAAGTCCATCCTCTCTGCACCACTTGTCCACAGCGGAGGTTGTGCCCTCTGTTTTTCAGCACATTTGGCACAGCCATGCTCCCTTCTGCCATACACTGGCTGCAGCCAGGCAGCAGCAGTGTCCCTCACCTAGAACTGGCCATGGCATGGCACTGTCCCCCCCCCCGTGCCTGTGTCCTGGCACAGCCCTTATACAGGCTGGTGCCATGCATTGTCTTCTGGGGCTTGTGTGACCAGCAGAAAGGAGACCCTGTTCCTCTCACAGGAGGGACAGAGCCAACCCCAGCCTCAGCAGGGTCTTATCCTTTCCTTGGGGCCAACATGAGGACATTCACCACAGTCTCTGTGCAGGCTTAGGATAAAACATCACACACAGGAGCATGCAAAATTCCCCAGCAGGAGGAAAGCAGCCCTTTGGCTGCAGCAGGGGCTGGTGCATGGGGACTGCGGGCAGAGCAGGGACACAGCGCTGGTCCTTCTGCCTCCTCCCTCCAGCAGCATGGGTGCATCCCCAACCGAGCACTGCTCCGTAGGTAACAGCTCTTCTTGCCTCTGCTTTCCAGACATGGCACAAGAGAGATGGTCTGCGAGAAGGATGCCTTTCCTAAAAACAGGTGTCACATCAGATACCTCCAGCTCTTCTCGACAGTGAAGTACAAGGTGACTCTGACAGTCACGAATGCTCTGGGCAAAAACTCCACCACTCTCACCTTTGACGAGTTCGCCATAGGTAACTTTCGCGGCAGCAACTGGCCTCTCCGAGACGGTGTTGGGGTTGGCTTGCTCTGCACGCAGTATCACCCGCTGGAGCGACGGGCCAGGGAAGGGACAGGCTCTCCAAGTGGAGCCTCTGCCTATCCGTGCATGAGATGGAGCCGGGGTCTGAACCACGCTGGCATCCTCCCCGTGCCCCCCTGATTCTCATGGCCCTGCTGTAACTGGTGCCGGCACCTGAGCATCCTGGATGCCCACAGGCAGCCCCCATGCTGGTCACATCGGTGGCCTGGTGCCCTGCGTGGTCCCACCCCAGTGGTCCAGGTCTCCCCTGGTTGCTGAGCTCCTCCCTGCTTGGGGGCTGGGGAAGCGGCTGCCATGTACTGGGGCAGAGGGCTGTGAAACTGGTGTGGTCCAAATGGCATTGCCCTTCTTGACCCTGTGAGTGTTCCGAAAAGAGAGGTTTGGTGTTCATGCTGGAAGCAGACTCATGGGAATTAGGATTGGAAGAGAAATTAAAATGTCCCATCATCTTCCCCCCATCCCTAGTCAGGATAAAGCCCTCCCGATGTCCACCAGCCCTTACCTAACATGCTCCTAAAAACCCTATTCCCCCTTCGCCCCTCTTCACTGCCCACCCAGGCAGCGGTGCTGCGCAATGTGGGACGGAGCAGCAGGCTCTGGGGGCCGGGGTGTCCGTGCCGCCGGCTGTGCCGCAGGGATGCTGCTGACCGTGTCCGGACCCGCAGTGCGGATGCTCCTCTGTCTGTGAAGGACCGTCGTGGACTGAGCACTTCAGTGCCAAGCACAGCACCGCAGGGAGCTGGGCACAGTGCTTTTGCCACCAGCCAAAGCTGGATTACAGCCGGTGCTGTGACAAGACTGTCCATCTTCAAAGAACAGGAAAAATGGGAGAGAATAGAGTTCAGGAACACGTCGGAAAACAATCTGCTGGTTACATGTGGCGATTACTGGACCAGAAAAACAAATAAATGAATCCGTGAAGTGCAGCCAGCGGTCAGTCTTTGCCTTCAATGTGCTGCATGTCCCAGTCTCGAGCGTCTGGAAATGCCGGAGTGCAAGAAGAGGAGCTCCACTGCTATCCCAGATTTTCCCTTTCTACCCCAAATCCCGGAAAACATCAAACAAGAAACAAGGCGCCAGCTCTGAACAGAGCAGGGAAATTATTTTGGAGCAGGGACTGTCCTGCCATGTCCCTGCAGCCATGGTCCATATCTGAAGCCTGTATTTGTCGGTGCATTGCGAACATTGATAACAAGGCAAGGAGCTTAGCAGGGAAGTAGTGGAGTTTCAGTCACTTGGGTGCCTTTAAATGGAAATTGTTGTGTTTGTGGAAGATACACTCCTTAAAAATAAAGGTAACCTCCAGCCTGCAGGGCCCAGGGCAGCAATTAAGCTGCATTTTCCAAGTTCCTTGCACTCCCTCCTGCAGGAGTTCAGGGCATCGTCCTGTAACATCTGCATCCCACCCATGCCCTGCCTGGCTTCCCAAACATCTGGTCCTCCGTCCAGCACACAAGGGCAACCACCCTGGGAAGCACACCCAGCTGCAAGCCCCGGGCATCCCAGCACCAGCACAAGCCGGATCCAGCCCAGCAGTTTGAACTCAGCCTGGGTCAGAAGAGCAGTGAGCAGAGGCCAGTGCTGTCCCGGGCCAGCCGTTAGCATAGGTGCAATATCGCTTCTTCTTGCAAGGGCACCTGGAGCAGTGCAGGGTGCCTGGCCACGTCCCGGCGGTTGCGGTGAGAGGTGAGGCTGCCCGGCACCACCTGGCAGATGCTCTAACACCCTCCAGGACAGCACTCGGGGAAGGGACGACGGGCCAGTGCCGACAGGAAGGGCTGTGTCCTGCATTCCAGAGCCAGCCCACTCCCGTAAACACTTCAATATCTAGTGACCTTAAAATCTCCACGTTCTGTACAGCTATGAAATTCTCCTCCTCAGGATTTGGTACAGCCGCTGTGCATAAGAAGCATAGATGCGGTGGTGATTGAGTGTTTAAGCAGGCAGTCGACAGGCTTAGCAGAGTCATTACAGGATGAACTCAGCTGCCACCGATCAACAGCCACCTACCCTGAACAGAGCTTCTCCTTGTGCCACCCCGGTGTTTCCAATTAAAACAAGTTCCCTGTGTTAGTTTATTTTGCCAGCCAATTTTGTCCCAGGTTGCCTGCTTTCCTTGCACAAGCTTCTGCATTTCAGTGTCTCTTCTGGCTCTCTTCTCTGTGGCTGCACGCCCGGAGCTGTGCCCCAGCGTGGTGGGTGCTGGCAGTGTGGATCTAGCACCCAGCAGGTTCCCTGGGGACCTCTACCAGCATCAGCTGGGCTGAGATCTCATCTTGGAAGTTGTGCTGGATTTCGCTCTGCTAGATAGAGAGGTGGAAAACCTATGGCTCAGGACAAAGCCATTGCATCGGCTCGTTGGAAAAATGCTGCGTAGGAGCATCGCGACATGCGCACACATCCTGCTAAAATGGAGAGATGGTGTCAACCAGCGACTGCATGATGCTTCTCCTAAAATCCCAGAGCTGGGGATGTCAGAGCCTGCCTTGTGTTTTCCGCTTAGCCTAGAGAAAACCGTCACACCTTCTGCATGGAGGTCAAACCCCGGGCGTAAGCCCTGATCTCATGGCCTGCTGGGGATGGAGCAGCCTGGAGCCAACGCAAGAGCAGCGCGGGGCCGGCAGCTCTTCCTCCCGCTGCGGAGTCAGACCCCGCTGCGGAGTCAGACCCCGCACCCAGCCTGGGCAAACACAAAAAGCCTCCTGGGAATGAGTGACCTCCTTGGGTTTTGCTTCCTCTCTCCTTCCTCCCTCCCTGGAGCCCCCAGCAGAAAATTCCTTCCCCAGCTGCTCGGAAGATGGGCTCTAATTGAGTGGAAAATGACTGGTGCTTTCTTTATGCCCATGCCTTGCTGGCGGTCGTGCCGTGTTGGTTATTAGCAGCCAGCTGTGAGGGGTCGCTCTGCATTTCCATTTTCAATGATGACTGGAAGAGGTTTTCCAGCCTTCTGGCCCCCATCTCTCATCAGTAGGAGATTCAGGCTGCCTTTTTGCCCATCTCACTCCTGGAAATTGTTTTAATAATTATGTCTTCTGCAAAGGTATCAATATTAATAAAGGTGAGTGTGGGGAGGGCAAGGCTCTGCAAAGCCCTGCAGACATCAGGGCTCCAGCCCAAGGCAGGAGGAGGTGGGAAAGGGGCTGGAAAAGCTGGAGAGGAGAGGGCTTGGAGGCAGAGAAAGGTGCCAGGGAGGAGTGAGGTGGTGTGGCAGGAGCTGTGCACCTCCCTCGTGGTGACTGGGACAGAGTGGGGACATTTATGGCCCTCCAGGACACAACCCCACCTTCCTCACTTGTGTTTCAGCCAAGAACCAGGTAGCCAGCACGTGCATCCCCCAGGAAAGCAGGGACATCGCTGCCATGCAGCAACGCCGGCATCCCGCCTCAGCACCCTTCTGCTTGTGAGCCCGGGGCAAATTAGCAGGAGAAGATGCACAGCATTAAAAGGAGGAAGGCAGCCTTGGACAGGGCCTTGCAGACATGGGTTCATTCCCCAGATTTGCCACCCAACGCTTGTGTGACCTTGGGAAGATTGTTTGATCTTCCTAGCTCCGGCTCTGGGGCAATTAAGACGCAGAGCATCTCAGAGGGGCTACGTGAGGACAAACGTGCCTGTGTCTGTACAAAATTCAGAGTCTCTGAACACGGGTATACAGTTGCCTAGGCAGAAGGTCAGTTCAATTCATACTACTTAGGGAGGCAGCATTAAATTACCTAGACTGACATTTGGCTAAGACATGGAGTTTAATATCCCTCTGCTCATGGAAAATGCCAGGGGATATTTAACGGCCGCAAGGGATCCATTTTAGCACTCGTTGGAGAGACGGGATGAGCGACGGGCCCCTCCGTGCTGCGGGGTCTCAGCTGCCTTTCTGAACTGCAGGCTTCATTTCGAGATGTGTCTAACAACAGCCAGGGGCGATGGATAGCTAAAGACTCGCAGTTAAGCGTGAGCGTGCAGAGCCTTTACGAAAAGCCGCTCTCCGTGGCTCTCCTTGCACGCCGAGCCCTCGCTTGGATGCAGCAGCCGAAAACCAAGTGGGAAGAGCTGTGAGCTGCCTCCCAGCCAAGTCCCCTTCCCAGGAATGTCTGGAGATGCTCCCTCAGTTCTGCGGGATAATATTACATCTGGTTTTGTAGCCACTTAACCAGTACTCAGCCTAATGCCCATCGTCCATTATTATTATTACTATTATTGCTTTTATTACGTTACTGCCTGCAGGCCCTCGCCGAGGACAGGGCTCTATTATGCTGGCTGATGTACAGCCAGACAGCCCCTGCCTCGCCATGTGTGGGCTAAATGGAGGCAGACAAAGGCTGGGGAAGGAAGAGTGCTCGTCCCCGTGTGCGGAGCAGGGAACTGGGAGGCTGCAGAGGATAAAGGACTCCTTCAAGGTCATGCAGAAATCAGGGAGCTGGATACAGCCTGTCTCCCCTCACTCCTCAACTGGCCCCTGCGGGAGCAGCCCCAGTGTTTCCCATGATGAGCACAGTGTAATGAGGTCTGTCCTGAGAGATGTAGGTCTGTCCTCACTGGACCAGCTGCCGGAGGTGTAGTCCCCTCTCCTGGCTCTTGCATCCCCGCCAACTTGGAAGGACGTGGCAGGAACAGCTTTGGCTTTGTGCTTTTGGAGGGGCTGGCACTGCTGCGCTTTCTAGCCTGGGCAGGAGTCCCACGCATGGTGGGACACATGGGGAGGTAGCAGGGACTGCTGGTTTTCCCATTAACCTGCAGCACTGTTTGAAGGCTCGCCGCAGCCAGGAGCGCAGCCCCCTTGGATGGCTGGGCTCTGCCATGCTCGCTCAGAGCCAGGGCAGCCCTCCCCTGCACCCCAGGGACAGTCTCCAACCCACCGGCACGGGGCTGGGGGTAACATCCCTGCAAAATGGGCAGGTGACTCCCCCCTCAGCATCAGGGCACCTTCTTTTTTGCTTTCCTCCGACCCAGCACAGTGGCATCTTTCTTTGCTGCCCAAGTACATGTGCCCTGCCCGGCACAACTGCATTTAAGCATCCCTCTGCCATGGCTCCAGGCTGGCATGCCAAAAAGCAGGGCCAGGCTCCCTGCATTACACCAGGGAGTATCCCATCGTGTCCATCCCCAGCCCAGCGCTTTCCTTCCCACTTCCTCGCTGGAGAGCCACAATTCACAGTCATCTGCATTTGTTCAGCCAAACAGACTTTTGTTTTGCAAACCAAGCCCACTGAGCCAGCGCTGGATTTATACTTTTCCGCATGCATTTGGACTCCAAGTCCCTGTTGATGGAAGCTGATGTCCAGCCCGAGCCCGGGGATTCAAAAGTGAGTGGAGGAATTGCACAGCCATCTGGAGTAGCTCAGCATGGCCAGCCCCAGCAAGTCATCCCTCCCGCTGAGGATAAAGCTGTAAATGGAAAATTGTGTCCTGTCCTGCTGCAGAGAGGGGTCAATGGGAGCTGGGAGGTGGCACTGGGCACCCGTGGTCAGGCCCATAGGTGCTCACTCACCAGCTGCTCCCTGAGTCTCTGGGAGCATCCTCTGAGCACCAGGTGCACTGGGGATGGAGGAAGCTGTCCAACCCTCCTTGCACCCACCGCGGCAGAGGGAAGGTGATGGGAGGCAGGAGAGTCTGTCAGGGTGGTGGTGAAGATGATGGTGAAGGAGGACTGCAGCAGGTTGTGTGCCAGGGTGCTTGAGCAGGAGGGCTGGGGAGATGGAGGTGGTGGTGGGCTACATGTCGGGGGGAACAGAGCCAATTCTGGGTCCCACCAAGGTGGTTGGGCTGTGGCTTCATTTCAGCGGCCCCCCTCTGCCTCACCCGTGGCCAAGAAAGCAGGTTTCAAAGCATCACAGGCTGGTTTTTCCAAAGAGGAGCAAGCAGTGGTGATGCAGGGAGGGTGTCTTCCCGGGGACAGTTGCTGCAATGCCACCATGGTCCTGGAGCAGGGATGGCAGCGAACGGCACACACACGACTCCACTTGCAGCAGACTGGTCCCACATCAGTGCCTGGTTCCATACAGCTTGAAGCAGAGGGAGAGATGCCCTTCATGCACAGGGCAGGGCTGCAGGGAGCAGGCAGGCAGGCTGGCAAGGGAGCAACTCATTGCCACCACCACCTCCTTCATCTCCCAGCAAAGGTGAAGCCCCTGTGTGGACATCACTTCCCACCCGCAGCAGGTGAACCCCTGGGGTCAGCATGGAGGAGAAGACCACTGAGTGCAGGGCAGGAGCTCTGCTAGGTGGAGAGGGGCTCCCCGCAGCCCCAGCATCCCTCCTCCATGCTTGGGAGTGGAGTTTTACGCTGGCACCTTCACAAGCTGCTGCTCAAGGTGGTCAGAGCCAGAGGACCATTGAGAAAAATCTCAATCCAGAGATTTTTCAGGCCAGGAGGGATGCATTGGCCTGCATGTGGACTTTGGAGGGGGTCGAGAGCCCTCCCGGGACATGAGGACTCATGTGCATTGCTATTCTTAGAGTGCACAGTGAGCCCTCTTCCACCCCAGGCATAGCTGTGTGCCCAGTTCCCCGTGCCCAGCTCCTTCCTGGCCATGAGAAAAGAAGTGTGGGTGTATCCAAATCTCGGTCTTTTTGTAGCTTTGCTATTGCAAATTGGGAGTTTGAGCTGTTGGGAGCTGAGCAAGCCCTTGGCAAGGAGCAAGGCTCGCTCTGCAATGGGCAATGCTGTTCACCACAGCCTGTCTGTGACTTGCTGCCACCACTCTAAAAGTAGCTGCAACTTCAAGGCACATTGCATAGCTCACAGCCAATTAATATTCGCTTGAAATACTTGTCAGGTAGCAAGAAAATATCCGCGATTCCCAAAAGCAGAGCAGGGCTGAGAGAGGGGTACCTGGGGTGGAAGGTGACCATAGCAATCCTTCACCCTTGGCAAATATGATGGGCCAACACTTTGAATCCCCAAAACCCCAGCCCTAAACCCAAGGGTCAAACTCTGCCACGTTACTGCGAGGTAAGTGGGTTTGAATGTGGGTCAGACTCCCAGAAATCAGGAGGTGCGAGGAAAGTGCAGGATTTGGGCTTGGTGGGCTCCTCGCCCTGACCCAAGAAGCCCTGGGGAGGAGGGATGCTCTTTGCATCCCTGGTCAGGTTGTTTCCATGTGTCTCCAGTACTGGCACCTCCTTCATGGTGGTTATTTTGAGCCAGGAGAGCCGTATCACTGACCTGGACAAGAAAAGGTGATTTGCACCTAATTAGTTTGGGGAAAGGATGTTCTGCGAGTTGGCTGCTCCCCTTGGAAAGCACAGGGTGCAAAGCCCAGACAGCTGTGCCGAGGGGTGTAAGGAAGGATGCCACATGCAAAGCTTTACCAGTCACCCTCTTCTCTTCCAGTAAAGCCGGACCCTCCGGAAAGCGTGGTCGCCAAACCTGTGCCCAATAACCCTCGGAGGCTGGAGGTGTCATGGCAAAACCCCTCGTCCTGGCCCGACCCCGAGTCTTTCCCGCTCAAGTTCTTCCTGCGGTATCGGCCCCTCATCCTGGACCAGTGGCAACACGTAAGCGATGCTGAGCTGTCCGGGAAGGGAGGGAGCGGGGGGAGCTGGTGACTGGGAACAAGTGGTCAGGGACCAAAAAAAATGTCTATTTACTGCTCAAGCAACCCAGACCCTTTTCCTCTCCTTCTCCATCTCTCCTCCCTTCTCTCTTCCTCTCCGTCTTTCTTTTAACTCACATTCTGCCTACAAATGGCTCTGCAGGCTCTCCCTGCTCTGCATTTTCATCCACGGCCCCTATCTACTTTCCATACATATGTTCTATATAAAACCTGCCAACGAGATGTAAAAGGCATTTAAAGTATAAATGTCACCACATTTAAATGCGCCTCTGCCACATTTAGATTTTGAACTGAAGATAAAATACCGCTCGCCGTAACTCAGAGCACAGTCACAGAGCGATTGCCGCGATGTTATCGTATTTCTTACTTTTATTTCTTGTTTCTTTAAAAAAAAATATTCAGTGAAATCCTTGGCAGCCCAGAGCACAGATTTCATTTGTTCGCTGCAGGAAGATAACAAACGGGCTTTTTTTTTTTGTCCTCTCTGTGCTGCTTGCATGCTCAGCTTGTGAAGGAAAGAAATCTGCTGCTCGAGGAGAGGTGCTGCTACGCTGGCATGGCTCATCCGGCATCCCCCCTGCATCGAGCTGGGCCAGCTGAAAGCCAATTAGGTGCTTTGCTTGATAAAGTGTTTTGCCCAACAAAAAAAAAAGACAAATAGGAGGCAGCACGCGGTCCCCGGGGAGCTCACCTGCGTCGTGGAGCCAAGCGGGGTTTTCTGCCAGCCAGCTCTTCTTGGGGAGAGAAATGGCTGAGAGAGGGGATGGGAGGCTTTGCTCGTGTCTCTGCAAGATGCCAGTGTCTCGGTGACTTTTTCTTTTTGCATTGGTTGGGTTTTTTGATGAGGCAGTGCTGCAGGTCATGTTTCAGATTGAAGCGTTTGCTGATGGCTTTGAAAATCAGAGAAGGGTTGGGAGAGGGTTTTCCTGCTTGTCTCTTTGTCCTTTGCTTTGTCTTGGGAGCAGGAGAGCATCTGCAGAGCATCCCGAGGGGTAAGAAAGCAGAGGTGGAGTTTGGGTACTAGTTTGCTGTGGATATTTTTTTTCACTTGGGGGAGAAATGCTCAAATTGTAGAAGCTGTGAAAAAAAGGGGAAGAATTACTGGGAAATACCAAACACAATGTCAGTTTTTTCAAAGTGCGAAACTGTTGTGGTAAAAGCTGATGTTTTTATCTTGCCACAGACTGATCCAGCCAAGCACCCTGCAAATGCAGGGGTTTGCACCCAAAAATGGTGGGAGAGCCAGTGAGCTGCCTCCCACCTCAAGACCCTCAGGGTGACCGGTCCCTCCATCACTGGATATTAAGTACCATATTCGTGGGGTCAAACCGTGCCAGTCCCCTCACCACAGGGCCTCCGAAGGGACGGTGTGGCCTCTCCATCAGTGCTCTCAGGCAGGCAGCAATGGTGGGAAAGACATGGAGGTGTTGGCGACATCAGTGGCAGGGCCACCCAGCCTGGAAAAAAGGCAGTTCTAGGACAGTAAAAACTTGATTTCTGCTATTTAAAGTTACCCTGAGCTGCGGAGAGAGATCGAGGTACCAGCCCTCCTGGAGGGTGCAAGGAGGGCTGGGAAGGGCTCATCTCCCAGAATCCTGGGAGGGCACAGCAGTCCTGGGTACCGCTTTTAATCAATATCCCCTTGCACGAGACATGTCCCCCATCACTGGCTGATAGAGAAGTGTGTTTGAGGAATAATTTGCTTGGTGAGTAAGTGCAAGTATTCAGCGAGTGAGGTACCAGCCTTGTTTTCTGACTCTCTGCCCTGCTGGCTGGGTAATGAAAAATCTGATTTGTGGATGATTTGAGGAAAACTGCCACTATTCATCAGATAAATTATTTGCAAAGCCTAATTCAATCATCTCCCAAACACCAGGGGATGGCAGCACTTCAGCAGCCGGAGCTGCTCCGACCCCAGACCCCTTTGGCATGCTCAGCCTGCTTAGCCCAGCCAAGCACCCTGCAATTGCAGAGGTTTGCACCCAAAAATGAACCCTGCCGATGCCAGCATGCTGGGAGCATGCCCAAGCCATGCTGAGCTCTACTTTGCTTAACCTATTGCTTGTTGGCATCTTGGGGGGTGTCCCCATTCCCCCAAATCCAGCCAGGAGAGGGAAGGACATGGTTTGGAGGGCCAAGCCTAGCTCAGTCATGCAGCTCATCCTGCAGTAGTGGTGTTGGGTCTCTCCTTGAAGGGACAAGTGCCCTGAGAAAGGATGTAGCGGTCATGCATGCCACATTTCATGGGGGTGTCTTAATTCTTGCCAAGGTGAAGGTCTCCTGCCCGAAGCTGGCTCCCATCTTAGCTCTTGCCATCCCCACTGGCTGCAGGCACGGAAAAGCCATTGCACACAACCTGCTTGTGGACAACGGGGCAGCCTGGGAGCCCAGCAGGGAGAGGAGAAGTTTCCACCAACATCCAGGAGGAGCTGGGTAACCTCATGCTCTGGCACAGCCCTGTGTGCCCAAGGTCCCCATGCTGAGCCCTGTCCCTGCCTCCTCGTGACAACCCTGCCATGCACCGGCTGTGGGTTTTAAGCATCTCCTGCCACCCCCTTGGCAGCCCCATGGGAAGCCCAGCGTCCCTGCAGGAGAAAACCCACAAGGTAGCACTGGAGACTGCCTACAGCCAGGAATATCCATGCAGGCCCCACTCGCACGTGGCGTTTCTTGGCAGAAGAAGCAGCTCCCCTTTCTCCCCTCCACCTCCCGTTATCTTTGCAGGGTCTGATTTATGCACAGCACCTCGGCAGGCAGGACTGAATGAGCACTAATAGGATCAGATGGATGTCGAGCTGTCGAATACCGTAGGGCCTGATTCAATCAGCGTCTGCTTTCTCCCAGGCTCTTCCTTTCAGGATTTTAATAATGCCAGGGCTTGGCACCAGAAGATGAAGCCGTCCGTGGCAGGAGCGGTGGATCTTATCAAGACCGCCGCTGCACGAGCGAGCCATAGATGCAGTTTCCCTCCCAGAGAGAGCCAAGCGATGCTTGGCCCAAGCATCCCCCTGCATCAAGCAATACCTGGGACTGACCCAGAGCCAGGGGGGTCACCCTCATCCCCTTCCCCGTGCTTTGCAAAGGTGGGTTTGAGCCCCAGCGTGCTGTTTGCACTCCCTTTCCCCTGCTTAGCAGCACCTTTCCACTCAGGCCACTTAGCAGCTCTTGTCTGCAGTTTGCCCTGGGAATTATGATGATGTGCTCTGGGAATTATTATCGTGGAGAGAGGATGATGATGAGTTTCCAGATGAGCGTGCGGCGGGGCACGTGCCGGATGCTCCTTGCACCATTGTGCCACCTTGCAGCAGCTCCCTCAAACCTGGGCACGGGTGTTTCCCAGCTGTTCGGGATGCAGCCGTGTCACATCGTGTCACATCAGGTGGCCACCGACTCCCCTCCGCCCCACCAGCACTGATCTCGCTCTGAAACTCAAGCAACTTTAAAGTCACATTCCTCTCTTCCTGGAAGAAGGGATGGTGGTTTCTCTGCTGCCAGAAGAGAGATGGGATATTTGTAGCCTAAACAGGTTTTTTTATTCTCTCCTTTTGGCAGAATCTCCCCTTCTGTCTCCTAAATATAAAACATTAAATGTTTAGGGTATCCTTTATTTTTCTCCTGCTTTTAAGTTTGTAATTCAAGCCAGATTAGTGTGGTTTCCTCTTCTGCTTTATAGCCCCATCCTGGCCCCAAGTGAGCTCTCCTAATGCTCTCAGATGTTCCTCTAATGGCTTACCTAGGCTGGAACTGGATACCCTTTCCTAATGGATTGCTAATAGCCTGTTTCTGGTTTTACAGGCTCCTTCAGTTAACTCGCAACAGCAGCGATCGCCACGCTCACACATGCAATCTCCCCGCAAGCATGTCTGCACGCTCACCCCTAGATGCAGGCAGGTGGCCAGGCACCATCCCGAGCATCTTTGGGGAACCCAGGGCAGGTCTTGCACCCAACTTGCTCCCACCTCGTAGCATTTGCTGGAGCAGGATCTCCCTTTTTCCCAGTTTTTGGGGGGAGATCTCATGTGCTGAGCACTGACCAGCTTGGTGCATGTCCTGGGACCATGGCAAGGCTCAGAAGGTATTTCTTAAGCAGCGTCAGAGCTGGCGGCCAGGCCAAGGGAGGATTTCCTCCAGTGGGTTGCCAGCAATTTGCAGATGCCGTCGCGAAGTCTAATTGAACCCATTGGCCGCGCTGACAACATGAAATGTTAACGAACCGTGAGGCGGGCTGCGCCTCAGATCTTGAGATTTGCAGTAAAAGGTCATGAGATATTTAAAGCTAATAATGTGGTTGGGTTCTCTCCTTACTCTTCTGTTTTGGAAGCATTAGAGCCATGTCCATGAGCATTTGCAAAGGCTGGAAACATCCTTCTTTGGAAAAGCAAGCAGAGGTGTTCCCACCACCCTGGGATTTTAGGAGCTGGGGCAACAGAGCCCCCGATGCAGGCGTCTGTGCCGGCTCTGCTGCTGAGCAGCTCTGATCCGGGCAAATGATGGGGATTTGGGGACAGGAGTGGGCAATTTGTGGGTATTGCCAAATATTTAGTGGTTCAGTTCATTGGTGTGAGGAGGGCATGGTCCTCTGGGCCAGCCACCATCACTCATGTGACTGCCAGGGTGGGCTCAGGCCCATCTCCAAAGGCAAAGCAACATTTTTCGGTCAAATAGGTGAATCTCACAGGCTGTCTCTAGAAGTTCCTGCCTTGAGGCAGCCTGAAATAACCTGAAAGTGTGTGCGAATGTGTATCCTGCCTGCGACGGGCAAGGAGGAGGGATGGAGCTGGGGAAGGCAATTAGTGCCATCGCCCGCTGCAGCTGCGTCCCCACCGGCACGGTGGCAATGTCACTTTGTGGCGGGTGCACTTCTTCGCGCCCATTTGCATCCCCCCCATGCCTCTGCCGCTTTGCCTGCGCTCCCCCTCTTTGCAAGGCAACCTTGGCAGGGAGGTCACCCTGAAGCGAGCTGGGTTACAGCTTCACGCCTGGTAGATTTTATTGCGGCACTTCTCTCCCTTCTCCTCCCGGCTGCAAAGTCAGTGATTAAAAAAGAAGGAGGAAAAAAAAGGAATTAATAGGTGGGAGCAAAATATTGATGCTGTAATAGTGTCGCTCGCAGCTCAGCGTGGGACAGGCAGGGCTGGAGCAGAGTGTCTCAGAGGCGGGAAATGCTCAGAAATCACCTTTTCCATCCCAGCCCCCAGCTCCAGGGATGGAGCCAGGCTTGGGACCCTTGGCTGGCACTGTCTGGGTGCTCTCAGCACCACAGGGAACCGCTACTGACCTAAAACTACTGAGCACCCAGCAGGATCAGGCCTCCAGAGGCAGCCCTGACGGTGCCACTGAGCAGCGGAGCACTCATGCACTCGCCCGTGTGCCTGTGCACACCTGCATGCTCGCACAGCTACACACGGGCAGGACGGTGCCGGCAACCTTAGCTGTCCCTGCCTGCCTGCAGACCGTGCCAGGCAGGCACCCCTGCCCCGCAATGCCCACGCACAAGCTGCACCCATCTGCTTTCACCGCAGCCCACTGCATCAGCGTAGTAAATGCATCTGCAGGTAGCAGATGCCAGTGCCAGGCAGGGTTAGAGCTGGTTCTGGGTGCCCTGGGCATCCCTGATCCCATCCTCCCCGCAGCCACAAGCAAAAGCGAGCTCTGCCAGTTGTCACTTGGCAGGAAGGGACAGCGCATCTGGGGGAAGAGTCCCGTTATTAACCAGCTCACAGCTCCGCTTTCAAAGATGCTCTTTATTTTAAGCCAGAAGGGAGCCGTTCAGCCACATCTGGTGTGACAACGCAGGCTGCAGAGGAGCCCTGCGATAACTTGTCCTCCCAGACCGGCAGCGTGGCTGAGCTATGTGCAGCAGCAGCACAGCAGCCTTTTCGGGGCAGGGGTGATAGCAGGGACTGCAGCTCAGACCCTGCTGGGCTCCTCCGCTACCCCGCTGGCAGAGAATAAGCGGGGTCATTCACTTTTCCCAATCTTTTAGTTATTCCAGAGTCCGGGCAGAAAGTTTTGTCTGGGGTTAGCCCAACTGATTCCTGTGGCACTGTGGAAGGAGGAGGTATTTGGGGGCTCATTTACTAGTAATGAATGTCAGACCTATTTGCTCTCCAGACGTGGGTTTGAAAGGGAAAAAGCAAAACATTTCTTTTCTGCTTGGCAACATCTTTTTGCAGGCTGCAGTGGCTGTTTGCAGCGACCCTCCTGCGCTTCCCAGCAGCGGGGTGGCTTGCTTGGGGGTTACCCCTGATTTTGGTTTAGCCTGTTCCCGAGGGCAGGTGGGAGCCTGCTGGGATCCCCCTGCAATCGTGGGGACTGAAGGGACCTGAAACAGCAACTACTCATGTAGCACGAGTCCCTGCAAAACTCCATGCAGCCAGGTGGCAGGATCCGGCCATTTGTTGCAGGGAAAAGAGGCTGTGAAATCGAGCCCACCAGGGTGCCCCGTCCTCCTCCCAGTTCCCATTTTCCCCGTTATCGAGGATAACCCGGGGAGCATCTAGAGGTGGAGGAGGCTGCGGGGACGCGAGATGCACGACAGACCTGGACTGTGCTCCTACGAGGGGTTTTCTTCCATGTTCCGCCGGTCGCTGTGGGTGGCACAGGCTGTGCGAGCAGATTGGCTTCACCCTACAATAGCTGGGGTGCTCCTTTTATTTTGGGGAAGGCAGGCTCATCCAGGCTCAATACAACACCCGGGACAGGCGTGTGGTCTCTGGCCGGGCATGCACAGAAGTGGTGCATCCCTGCTGTGAGACTGAGGGTTGCCAGCCCCCCACCCCAGCATTGCCAGCTTCCCAGCAGTGGAGCACCTCCTTCCCACAACGGGAGCTGCACTGGGAGCAGGAGGTGTCAAGGAATGGAAAGCAGAGCCACTGCCACCACAGGGGAGCCGGCAAACACATTTTCGTGTGGGATGCAGAGAAGAAGGCATCTGATCCCCCCTTCTCCCCCTCTGCCTCCTTCCAATGCACACCAGCCTCCAGCCCAGCTGCTGGGGCAGGGAGGGTTGGCGTTTTCTTTGCCCCCCATCCCCTTCCAAAGGCCATCTGGGCTTCAGACATGCCTGTGCATCACCCTGTTCGCAAGTAATTGCTACCTGGTTGCGCTGGACCGGGAGCAGAGCCTGGGTGGGAATAGAGCACAGTGACCTTTTTTACTGCCGGGGCACCCTGTCAGGGTGGGCTGGGGGCAGCAGGAATGGGGGGAGCCCGGTGCGGGGAATGGCTTCCTTAACTCCTGCTGTGCCGAGCACTGCAAGGCAGTGCCACCAGTCTGCGGGCAGGGACTGGGGCGAGGGAACACATGGATGTCTCCTGTCGGGGTACATGGTGTGGATGGCTCATGTGGATGTCCCCAGGCCTCCAGCACATGTGCAGGGGCAACCAGCATGGACAGGGGTAAAGCCAAGCGGTGGGAAGTCCTTCCCTCCACCTGCCCTGGGTGTCTGTCCCCACCCCATCAATGTGGCACTGGCCCCTAGGCTCATCCTAGTGCTCAGGGCTGTGGGTGGGCACCGGCCGTCCCTCGGCACCCCCATCTTTCCAAGCAGGCTGATGGGGGTATGCGGCCACAGCAGGGAATGGCATCCCAGTCCGCGCTGTCTTTAGCAAGCTGTCGGCTGAATTACTGGGTTCAAGGGCTTTTTTTCATTTCTCGCTCCCTCTTTTTTTTTTTTTTTTTTTTTTTTTCAATGCTAGTAGCTCTGCATTGCACTGGCTACTGATCCCTCATTAATCTGGGCAGTGCTTCACAGCCAGCCGGAGTGACTTTTGGCAGGTGCACAAAGGCAGTCAGCGACATGCAGACACCCCTGGCCAAACAAATTACCATGCACAGCCTTCCTCCAACTTTTGTCTCTGTGTGGCGGGGACGCGGATTAAGGAATTTCTGCCTCTGCCTTTGAAGCTGTGTGTCCATCCATCCCCCCACGACCTCCCCAGTGTCTCCCCCCGGCTCTCCCTGTCGGCGTCCAGTTGGACCCACTCCCTGTGTGCTTTCCCATCTGCTGCTGCAGTTCTGTCCTGAGCCACGGGCACCCGCCCAGGGACTTTCTCACCCACCATGGCAAATGTTGGATGTGTCCCCCAGCTGCCCAGCTCAGAACTGCGGCATGCAGACATCGTATGTGTGCGGAGAGATGGATGCTGTCATCTCTCTCTCTTTTTGTCTGTTGTCTAAAGAGGAGCTTAGGGCAGCGTCCTCCCAGGTCCTACAAGGAAGGTCCTCCAGGTCCTCCAGCCTGGGTCCTGAGGGAACATCCTCCCCCAGGCAAGGCATGGCCTTGACCCCGTTGTGCCTGTGACACCCCATCTGCAAACACTCAGCTGCAGGCTGGCTGCAGCTGGGGAGAGGCAGGAATTGCTCCCAAGGGCGA
This sequence comes from Ciconia boyciana, assembly GCF_034638445.1. NCBI lineage: Eukaryota > Metazoa > Chordata > Aves > Ciconiiformes > Ciconiidae > Ciconia > Ciconia boyciana. The sequence goes on from NC_132937.1 coordinate 23,422,764, forward strand.
GTGCTCAACTGGGAGGGCTCTTTGGGCTGGAGAAAATGCTCTGGATGGAGCAGCAGCCTGGCCAGGCCAGCGGGACCTCAGCGGGGCTGGCCTGCCTGCAGCCTGCTTGCTGCTGGGCTCAGCGAGCAGCCAGGAGGGCTCAGAGGGTGCTGAAAGACCCAGAGAGACCCACACATCAGCCAGATAACCCCAGCATCTCTCCGAGCCCTGTGCTTACTCCCTGCTTCCAAGGCACCCCCAGCCCAGCACAGACCAAGCTGGGAGAAACAGGCTTGCAGGGGGCTGGCAGCTCACCCAGCAAGGTTTCGTTAATTGTCATTAGGAATTAATTGAGCTTGATCACCTTGGCATTGCCGTCCAAATTGGTGGATGCCACCAGACAGCTCTGGGCTGATCCCGTCCAGGCGGGTCCCCACTGTGTGGCTTGCACACTGCTGCACGTGTATCCCGTCCAGCTGTGCCTGCAAGTGCTGGAGCCAGTGGCAGAGGCGGGGGACAGTGTGAATCCCAGGGTTTGGGTGGCAGGGACTGCCTCACCATGCTTCGAGGCTGCGGGGGGGTGTCCTGCCAAACACAGCACTTTGCACAGGCCAGGTGCTTCACAGCCTGGTGGGTCTCCTGTCCTGCCTACCCATCCCTTGGTGCCTGGGCCATGAAGGTGGGTCCCTATGAGAAGAGGATGCAGAAGGTGTCTTCTCAGTTCTGCTGGGTGCAGCGGTGGGTGCCAAGAGCCCGTCCCCTCCAGGGACCCTGATCCAGCTCAGGTTTTGTGCCTGGGCTGAGGATGGAGGGAGCTTGGTGGGGTTGGGATGGGTCTCAGCCAAGACCCCCGTGGGTTTGAGGATGCACAGCTATGTCCTGCGGGTGGGATCAGCATCCTCCTCATCTTCTTTTCCCCATCCTCTCTTCTGCCCAGGCCTCACAGGATTTCAGTTTTCACCTATCCCACAAGTGAAACGGGCCAAAACCCTGTTCTGCAGGATGGGGTATGTCCAGCCCCGGGATGGGAACAGCCACCCCCCCCGCCGGCACACACTGTGCTGGGGACCTGAAAGCTGCTAAACAGGACTGCTCTAAGCCTGACCACGTTATCTGGATGAGAGGCAGCCCGTGTGACCCCAGGGCTGGCTCTCAGCCTCTTCGGCATGCTGAAAACTCGGGGAGACCCATCACAGAGCCCCACCAAGGTTGCTGTGCTTGTCTGCCCCCCATGCCAGGCTGCCTCCAGCCAGGCTCTGACCTCGGACCCCCTTGGTGGGCATGCCAAGAAGCTCCCCCCATGCCGACGGTTGGACCCAATGGTGAGACCCATGGTGTGGCAGGAAGGTGTCCCCTAGGAAGTAGGGATGGACTTGGGCACCAGTTGTCCCAGTGCTTTGGCTAAAGGTAGTATAGGGCTCGGACACATCTCAGCTTGGCACAAGCCCTGCAGTGAAACCACCGGCATCCCCTGCTTACATCGCGCTGGCGCTGTGGGCATCAGACCCGAGTCAGTGGTGCACGAGAGGCAGGACTCTGCATCCCCCCATCCAGCCCCAAATTCTGCAGCGGTGGGACGGACGCATGCCTTTCTCCATGCTGCTCCCCTGCTGAGGTTTGGTAGCAGCTTCGTGCCTCGCGGGCAGCAGGAGGCCCTTTGGTCCCTGACGGCTCGGGAGGGGCCAGCCAAGCCTGCCTCCAGATGTGCTCCAGACCTGGGGCTCCTGCGGGCTGGGTCCGGGCTGTGTGAGCATCTGGGAGCGCAGAGCCCGAGGGCCCTGTCGTGCCAGGCAGCAGGCTGGATGCAGCCCCGGGAGAAGGAATAGGGAAGGAAAGGCTCTCACCTGGAGCAAGAAAGCAAAAGTGCCCCCCTCCCTGGTAGGGATCCCCCAGAGCAGCTGTAAAAGCTGGGGGGGGGGGGGGGGGGCTGCAGTTTGTGTGCTAAAGTGTTTAAATCTCTGCTGGGATATTGCATGTGATGTACTGGGGGGACTGGAAAAGGGCTGGGTCTTTCTCAGGGTGGGTTCCTGCTTTTCAGGTACCCCTGACAGCAGCAGGGTGATGAGATTAACCACACTGGCCGCTGGCCAGGCCGTCACACACGTCCCTGGCGTGCACACCATCCCTGCGTGTGCAAAGCTGCAGTGCCAGGGCAGCCTCATCCTGCAGGTGCATTGGCCCAGTGGTGCAGCTTTTCTCTCTTCGGGCTTTCAGGATGTGATCAAAGATCACAGAAGTTTTCGGCTCCATCTTGCTCCTGTCATTGAACTGAGTTCTTAATAAAACTCAGCTGTTGGTGCTCCCTGGGGCAGTGGGATCCTGTGCCTGACCTCCTCTTAGGTGGCTGGGGAGACGTAGAGGACCTCATGTGGGTTGCACCATGAAGTTTCGCCCACCCATGAAGTGCCGCTTGTTCTGCTTGAGCATGAGCCCTGGCTGGGCACTGGCACTCGCAGATGGGCTGCATCAGACCCGCACCGTCCCTCATCCCCCCAGCATATTTATTATCAACATGTGTCTGGAGAGAAGGTGGTTTGTGTCGGCCAGGGCATGGAGGAAGGACAAGGGGTGACCCACGTCTCCCCCATGCCATGCACAGGCAGTGCAGGGGGGGAAGTGAAGCCGGCAGTGTGTTAGTCCTCAGCCTCAGAGGTGAGGTGCAGGGCGATCTCTCATGCAGCCTCTGCGGGATGCTCCTGCCCTGGTCCCCTCCATGCGTGCAGGACCCTGAGGTCAAGCCAGCTCCATCCCCAGAAGGTCACTTGGGTGCTGAGCCCTCCTCCTCTGTCACCTGTGTGTGTCTTCTCACTGGTGGCTGTGCGATGGGGGTGCATTTCTACTGGGCACCTTCATCTACCTGTCCTTGAGTTGAGCTCCAAGCAGATCAGAGATCCCCAGAAGCTGTAGACACAGTCTGGGGTTAAACCATTGCACCAGCAGCCACATCCCCAGGATGGCAGGACCTCCTGTGGCTCAGGCACAGTGACAACAGGACAGAGGGAATATTTCTAGGAAAGATGGCTGGACATGGCTTGATCCTTGTCCAAGGGCCCAGCCAGAGGTCTGCAAGTCAAGCCGGTGGGATGCGAGTGGGTGCAGGAGCACGGTGGCCAGAGACGTGCTGGTGGGGGAATCCTCCTCCCAGCACTGGCAATGGTGCCCAGAAAGTGTGTGCACACATGCCAGCCGCTGCCCTGGATGTCCAGCTCCCAGCTGCCCTAACATGTCCGAGCGGAGCCTGCCCGCACATCTGCTAGTTTCTGGTGACCTCTAGAGGAAGCCGCTCCGCTCCGGCACCGCGAGTTTGGAAGTGGGACTGCGTGTCTCACCAGACCTTTGGCTCAGCTGCAGCTGGAGCATCCTCCCCCTGCATCCCTGTCCTGGGCTCATGCCTCTGCCCAAAACCCCGTAGCACTTCCCAAAGTGCTGCAAAAGTCTCGTTATAATTCTCTGGCCGAGCTAAACACACTGATTGTCTTACACCTCCCGGTGCCGGGCGTTCCTCTGACCACCCTCCCGTCCCCGCTGCTGCCCGCAGGTCGAGCTGTCGGACGGGACATCACACACCATCACGGACGCCTATGCCGGCAAGGAGTACATCATCCAGGTGGCCGCCAAAGACAACGACATCGGCACGTGGAGCGACTGGAGCGTGGCCGTCCATGCCACCCCCTGGACAGAGGAGCCCAAGCATCTCACCACGGAGGCCCAGGTCACAGGTGAGAAGCCCCCCCAGTACAAACAGGCTGTGCCTGCAGCGGAGGGCAGCCCAGGAGTCATGGCTGAGGGTCCCTCCAAGCTCCTGCAAGTTTGGTCTCCAGCCAAGGAGATCCCCCCAGCACCCTGGGGGGCTGCAGCCCTTCACCCTACACTTTTCCCCCCCACCCATGGCCCTGGCAGCAGGTGCAGCCGTGGCCTGAGGGATGCTGACTCAGCTCGCCTGGCTCCGGCATCCTCCTCGCCAGGGTGCTTGGGGTGTGACAACAAAGCTGGGGGTTTATTATTTTATTATTATTATTATTATTATTATTATTATTATTATTATTATTATTACTATTACGATTACTATTACTAACACTAACATTATCCCTGGAGCGCTGCCCCCCTCCAGCCCTCCCTCTCCAGTCCTACCCCCTCCACACCTCCGACCCCTGCACAATGGCTCAGAGCGATGCCAATTCAGAATAAAAGACACAAAGTTAACAAGCCTCTGTTTCTAGGAAAGAGCTGGGACTGTGTCCAAATGGGCGTCATCAGCCCTCCGTTTCCCAGAAGGGCTGGAGCAGACCTGCCTCGGTTCCCCCGGCTGGCACTGGTGGCAGGGCGGGGGGAAGCACTGGTGCGCAGGCAGGCGGGCAGCGACCAGGCTTCTACGTCAGGGCCACACGTATAAGCTGGCCAGATTTGTGTGTGGGGAGGGGGGATGCTCAGCCTCCCCCACCCTCCAAGCTCTAGCCCAGCTGCGTGTGTAGATACCGGCATGTGTGTGCAAGCCATGCGCTGCCAGAGCCACGTACGAACCTCTGCAGGCCCTGGCGAAGCTCCCTGCACGGGGATGTGGTGGGTGCAAGCCCTGCTGCTGGTGGGTGGAGGTACCTCCTACACGGAGACACCACATTTGCAGAAACAGCACCCAGTAGAGCCCCTGGAGATTCAAGCAGCAGCAGGGATTTGCAGCCCCTCATCCGTAGGGGGATAAACCCCTGCAAGGAGTGCAGGCACACTGTGCTGGTGTCAGGGTTTGGGGTTTGCATCTATACCCGCCTGCATTGCGCTAAATGCAAATACTTCAAACGGCGCCTGCCTGCTCCCTGTGCAGGCACGCACATGTCCCTCACACACGTGTCCTTCACACACGTGTCCCTCACACACGTGTCCCTCACACATGTGTCCCTCACACACGTGTCCCTGTGCATGTAGCTGGCTGCAGCCATGCAGGTCTGATGTGGGACACCCTGGCTCTGGGACTGAGCCTCGCCATGGCACCTCGAGGGGGTCTGAAAGATGCCAAGACAGATCCTCTGTGGCCCCCAGCATCCCCCCCCGCCCCAGGGGCACTCCGGGACCCTCAGGATGTGACCGAAGCTGCCTCAGCCTGACTGCCCATCCATGCCCTCCCTGCAATGCTGCAGCCCTCCGTAGGGACAGGCAACCCCGTCTGGTCCCGTACAGAGGAGGACAAGCCCTGCGAGCCAGCCCAGCAGCTGCAGCCATGTCTAGGGCATTCCCTGGGTGGGGGATTCTCTCTGCTGAGCACTTGTGGCCATGTCATCATGACCTCTTAGCCAGAATTCCCACAGAGCAGCCCGGCTGGGCAGGATGGGGCTGGGAGGGATGCCCAGCTCTGCCATGGTGGAAGCATCTCCAAGCAGTAGGTCCAGTGTTAGAGCAGGGAAAGTCTCATGGACCACACCGTCCCCTGGCTCATCATCCCAGCCCCCCAGCTCAGCCCCAGTGTGGCATGGCAGTGGGAGGGGCAATGTGGGGATGGGACGGTGCTGTGTCCCCACCGGCGGGGGAGTGGGGCTGCCCCTACGGGACACATCCCGGGGCATCCCAGCTCCCCTCGCCATCCACTCTCCCTCCCTGCAGAGACAACGAGCGCTAGCACCTCCTCTTTCATGCCGCCCCCCACCACCAAGATCTGCGACAAGGGGGCCGTGGTGGGCAGCGGGGCCGTGGCAGTGTGTTGGACAGCTGGACTGGTCTTGGCTGCCTATGGTGTCCTCTTTATTTAGTGAGTATCCCCCAAACAGGAGGGCGTGAGAGACAGGGTGTGGGTGCTGAGAGGGGGCAGGGGCTTGGGGACCCCAAGGGCTCCAGCATGCTTGGGAAAGGGATGCTCCAACGGGACTCTGGGTGAAGGGCGTTGAGAATGAGCCATTTGGGTTTTTCTTGCAGTTTTTTCTAAATGCACCAAATCTGGCTGCTTTTCCAAATTGCGTGTTCTGGTGGGGATCTCAAAAATGGCTTTTCAAACATCTTCTGCAAAGCCTGCAACGGGGTCAGTCTTCGATGCCTCGTTCTCAGCAGCCCTCCCCCCTCCCCACTGCTGATGTTTTAAGAGGCAAAGAAACCACGTGGACATCTAAGGCCTTTGCATAGGGATGGAAGAAAAATTGTCCGAGACCAGAAAATTCTCAGATGCATCTCAAAAATGTCCTTGGCTTGGCTTAGCATGGGGCTGGCAGCCTGGAGAGCCCCAAAATGCCCCGTCCCTCCCTGGGCCAGGGCTGCTGTCTCACTGGGTCCCCCTGCGCCCTTCCCCTGCGCCCACGCTGCCCGAAGACCAGGGGATTGATCCTGACAGCAGCCACATATGTCGCTTTGGGGGATAAAGGATGTGCCACCCATCCTTTGGTGCCCAAGAAGGAGCCAACGCAAGGCAAAGCCCCCGTGGGTGCGGGGTCCTTTGCTGCCCTCTGGCTGTGTCATCCCCACGTGTGATGTTAGCGATGGCAATGGCAGAGGTGGTGGCACACAGCCAGGCGTGGGTGGGCAGGGTCTGGCCCTGGGAGGAGGAGGTGGAGGTGATGCATTTGGGCACCCAGGTTCTGGGAAGGGGTGAATTTCCCCACGGAAAAAGACCAAATTCTGCTCGGTGTGTCCCCTCGGTGGCTGGCCACGGCTGAGCCCGGAGCAGGACCAGTGAACCTCTCTCCTCCCTGCTTGCAGATCCCCATCTGTGCGTCCATCGCAGCCCAGCGCAGATGCCCTCCCACCGCCCACCGCCACCACCGCCCCCCACCCCGCCGCCCCCCTCCCGGGTTGAGTCTCTTATCTCTTCGATTTTGCACACGTTGAGGACGTATCACGCTTCTCGCCATCGCTTCGGAGGAGGACAGAGCCGCCGCCGTCCCCTGGGGAGCCGTGAAATCCTCTCCCAGCCCGGAGCGAGGAGACGCACTTGTCCCCCCCATCCCCGTCCCCCTTTCCCCAGCAAGGCGAAGCGAGCCCGGCCACCACGCCGCAGCTGAGGACCCCACTCATACAGCTAACCCCCCCCACGCCAAAGACGTGCCCGCCGCCCCACCGCCCACCCGGGTGGCAGGGAGCGTGACGGTGCACTGAGAAAAGGGGATATGAAAATGGGGGGGGTGGTGAGGGGAATGATGCTCCCAGCTGTGTACCCCCCTACAGCAGAGGGGGGGTCCCCCAAGGACCGGACTTGCTCCCCCGAGCTCTTGACCGTGTGGCGAAGCTGGAGGGGTCCACAGGTGGGGGGTCTTGGTCCCCTCCAAGGGGATGATGGACGGAGGAACTGGTGGCTTCCACAAGTGTGGTGGGGAGCAGGGAGCTGGCAGGGTTTTAATGGAAAAAAAAGGAAATGAAACACCAATAAACCCCCCCTGCCCCTTGCCGAGCACCTGGGAGAGCTGCCCCTCCGGCTCCCCCCCCAGCACCCCACAGAAGCCTTCGCCACCCCCAACCCCCTCCCCACATCACCCCCAAACTTTTAACCACGTTGGATACAGGGAATCACCCCCGTTGACGTTTGTCTCATTCTCCAACAAAAGCAGAATAGCTCTGCTGTTGCCTTTAGAGCTGGAGCCCTGCAGACCTGTCCCTCGCTGTTCCCACTGTCCCTGGCTGTCCCCGTGCCTGCTCTGCTCTCCTCCCCATCCTGCCCAAAGCCCTGTTTTGTAAAGACACCTCCTCTTGCCCCTGCCTGGACCCAAGCGCAGTATTTAATACCGTACGTCCTAGTATTCCCACTGTTGACATGCTGTATTTGAATTTTTTATAGATGTATATATATAAAAAAAAAAAGAATCAAAAAAAAAAAATAATAGAGGGGATAAAAAAAAGCTCACACAGAGACAACGCACACGTGCACACATACACGCACCAGGAGAGACGTTCTTCATTAAATGATCATTTCATGATGACTGGCAGTGCTGGGTGTTATTTCCCCTCCGGCTGGAGTGGGTGGGTTCAGCTGCCCACTCCCACGCGTGGTGCTGGCTGTGATGGGGAGGACATGGGGATGGCAGTGAGGGGGACACAGACACCCTGGAGCCTGCTCCAGGGCTTAAGCCCACAGCTTCATCTCCCCAGGGGGTGAGGGGACCCAAAAGCTGGCCTTCAGGACATCCTGAGAAGGTGCAAGGGGGATGCCCACCCATGGAAACCCCTGGTGATGTAAAGGGAATGGTTGTCACCACCCCATGTGGCACCCACGCTCTGATGGGGAGGTGCCACGTGTCCCCGTTCACAGGCCCTCGGGGATCCCATGTGTCCCCGAGCTCTGGCCGTTCCCTGAGACTTCTCAGGGAGGCAGGAGGATGGAGACCTGCCCGCGCCCCGCTGCAGCCTGGAGGCTGGAGATGACACGTCGTCCCAATTAATGCACTTTCCTTGTCTAATTAATAATTTCACATTAGGAAAATGCCACTGGCCCAGATGCTCTGAATTAAAATTCCATCAGGGCAGGGCTCACATGGATCCGGCACAGGGACAACGGGCACAGCAGAGCACACTGTGTCGGGTTCTGGCCTCTCCCCATGTGCCTTGCGTGTGAGCACCAACTGGAGCCGAGATGTCATCGAGCTGCAGTTCATCCCAGGGAAAAAAAAGCTTGGTTTTTTAAGCAAATTGGCTGCCCAGTGCCCCAACAGGGTCTCTCCAGTTGGGAGATGGGCGGATGGATGGATGGATGGATGTGTGGATGGATGGAAGGATGGGTGGGTGGATGGAAGGATGGAGGTGAAGTAGCCACAGCCCTGGCTCTGCAAAGCCTGAAGGCAGCACCAGGCTGGTCGCTAGCTCCCACCAAGTGCTTGCTATGATTTTCACCATGCCGGGGCTTTATTAGAGGAGAGCTCAGTCCCATGCAGCCTTGCCTCCGGCTCGGCCGTGCTGGCAGCAGCACTGCCCCGTGTGCTGGCTTGGTTCACTGGTTAATGTTCCATTACCAGACAACATGCCTCCGTCATTTATTAATGTTTCATTAGTGTTAAAAACATCTGGTAATTAATTATGCACTAATTATGGATTCACAGCGCTAAAAGCCAGGGTAATCTACCATAGCAGATGGCTCTTTGGGACAGGGGGAAGGGACAGCTCTTGGCAGAGATGAAAATGTCAGGCCCAGCCCTTGCCGGGGGGAAGCATCCCAGACAGACAGATTGCCTTCATCTCTACCCAGGATCTCCATGCCTGGTCTGGAGGCATGCTGTCTCAGGTTATTAAGCAAAGGAAACCTGTCCCTCTCAAGCTGTTTCAGGGACCAAGGGTGTCCCAGTGCCCAGGGCAGCTGTATGAGAAGCCATCTGAGAGCGGTGGCTTGCGCACACAGCCCCGGGCACCCTCCGGCACCTGGAGTTGGCACGCAGCCTGCCGCCGGCTCCCGGATGCCATTCGTCAGCCCTTCTGCAGTGCCTGGCCAGATTAAGAGGCAGTCCACAAAGCAAGGGGTGTCGTAAAAGCCCACTCGTGAAGTGCCCCAGCAATATTACGTACAGATGTGTAGAGATGTTTCTAACTGGGGAAGGTCCCAGGGGAGCATCCCTGCCAAGCAGAAAATCCATCCACTTAGCAGTATAAATCCATACAGGAAGAAAGAGGGAATTACAGCGCTCAGAGAGACCTGTGCATCGCATAACCTGAAATCCAATACATCAGCAGGGCGCAATGGGTCCCTGCGTGTTCCCAGCACATATGTGGCAGTAAATCCCACCTTAGGTGTTGTTTTCGGCTGTTGCTGATGCAAGAGCAGCCTTGCGCTGAGCTCCCCAGGCTCTGCAAGAGGGATCAGAAGTGTGGCTGGAAAGCAGGAGCTATTTCCTGGCTGTGAGGCCTTGTAGGAAGCAGAAAGCCCCCTTGCTTGAGCGATGGGCTGAGCAGCGGAGGGAGTCCGAATCACTGCACCTCCTGCATCTTTCCCTGAGACAGGTGCCAGCAGAGAGCTCATCCTCCCCAACCCAACAGTCGGAGAAGGTCCCTGCTTGCACACCAGCCTCCCAGGAGCCTGGAGCCCCCAGGTGACAAAAAGCAGCTTATTTATCACAAACTAGGCTAACAGCGCTGAGTTGTCGGGCTTCAATGGGGCATCACACTTTGGTGGAGCAGCAGGCATGCTGCAGTTCCAGCAGAATGTTAGACAGTCCCGGGCGAGAGCACGGAGGCAGAAGGGTGTGAAGGCAGGCTCGGCTGCCAAGGAAGCACACTGATATCTGCACAGCCAGACCCAAGCACAAAAGCATCCTGCCGAGCTGGGTGGAAATGCCAGGTGGGATGCATCAAGCCAGCTGGCAGAGGAGAGCTGCTGTTTATTTGCACAGGGGTAGACCTGGTCCCCAAGGTGCAAACATCCTCCTCCATCGCAACAACAGGAAGAGGTGGGAGGTGGAGGCAAGAGCAGCAGGAGCTGGTGGAAAGGTGGTCCCCAGGGTGAGAGCACGAAGAGCAGCATCTGCGAGGGGTGAGGATGCACACAGAGTCAGCTTGACTTGGAGGATCCCAGATTCCGCTGGTCCTCAACCCGTAATGGTGTCAAGTCCAGCAAAATACAAGAGCCCACCCCAAACCATGGGGTATTGGTTCAGAAAATGCCTATGTCTTCTGTACAGACATGTAGCACTGGATGCCCCTGGCAGGTTATAGCCTTCCTCCAGGACTTTCTTCCCCAGTGGCAGGAGGGATGGCTCAGACACCAGGGTCCCACCACGGGGAAAGGCTCCTGCCTACTACCAGTGGTGCAGGAACAAGCCCAGGAGCTTTGGGTGATTCAGCCATCACCATACAGAGAAGCAGACGGAGCTGCAGGTGGGGTCCCTGGGGGTAACAACAGCCTTGGGCATCCCCACAGTGCTGTAGGGCAGAGGCTTGTAGCAGCCAGAGGTGACAGATGGTCACAGCAGACCGCAAAGGACAGCCTTGGACCATCTTATTCCTTGGTGGCTCCAGGTCAGGACTTGATGCCTCTCCAGAAGAGGCCATCTGTTGTTTGAAGCGCCTCAAAGCAGTGACTCCCCTCTTCCTCATGTCCATCCTGAATGGCTCAGCTTCTGCCCTGGCACTGTGTCCCTGGTCCCCAGACACCTCTGCCTGCAGCCTCATGCCCTCCCTCCCCACCAGACCAGCTCTGACACCTCCTCATGCCCCAGTTGCACTATGGCCAGCACCCACCATTGCCTTCCCAGCTGCCCATCACCTCCTCAGTGCTGTGACCTCTCTGTTCACCACCAGTCTGCCCAGTCCTGTGCCTGCTCTGGCCAGGGTGACCCACACGGACCATCTGTTCACAGCATCCCAAACCTCCCTGCACACAGACACAGCAGCAGAGCACAGCCCTCTCGGCTCAGCTGCAGCACGCAGACCAGACCACACCAGGGTCCCCTAATAAGCAATTGACTCTTTTTTTCCTCCCTTTCAAGAAAAAGCCAAGCATTAATTTGGCTTCTGCCACTCTGTTTATCTAATAGCATCACTGATTGATTGTCTTATTTATAACCCAAATCCGGTGTCTGGGCTGCTTGCGGAGATGGGGTGATTGATGGAAAGAAGACAGCCAGGAGGGGACTTAATGGAGCCGTGTGGCTGAGCAGTGGAGTAGTGGCTTAGGCATGAAATGAAAGTGTCTCCCAGAAGTCTGGGCTCCTCTTCTTCTTTCCTGCACAGTTCCTGGGGAAGCTGCTAAGTGCTGGGAGAGAGCAGCATGCTTCCTACGCCCTGCCAGGAGTGGTCAGGGACTGTTCTTGGGTCTCCTCCAGCAGCCTGGAGGAGGACAGGCCAAGGGGACACAGCCAACAGGGACTTGGACTGCTTCCCAAAAAGGCGTCATATAGTCTCTGGAAGGTTTCCCCCTTCCAGGATGGAAGGGGTGGTTCGAAGGTGTGAGACAGCCCATGCCTGCCCAGCCACCAGCGTGCTGCCAGGGCGCCTGTCCTGCAGGCTGGAAATCAGGTCCTTGCATGACCAGGTGATGCAGAGAGAAGCCTTTCCCGTGGGTGACAAAGTGCCATGGGGTCGGGGTCTTGCCCTCCTGCAGGCTGGCAGCATCTCCAGAGGTCTCAGTTTTGTCCAAGGCTGGACTGGGACATTCCCACATCCCATGGGGAGGTTTTCCTGTTCCTCACACCCGGTGGGCACGGACCCCAGCAGAGTCACCAGCCCATGTGCAAATCACCCCATGGAGACAGTGACCGCCATGCAGCACCAGCAGACAGGGAAGGAGCCACAGTCCCAGGAGGTGACATGCCATTATTCAGGGTCACGCTGGGGATGTGTGACAGCCTGGACATGTCCCAAACCTCCAGCCTGCAGACTCACCCCAGAGCAGCCTGTCCCCCAGCCGCAGGGCTGGGTCGTGGTCAGGAGATGGCTGACAACTCCAAGTCCCCAGGAAGGCGTTCAGCTTTGATCTGAGCCAGAACTAAACCCTCATCTTGTCCATAAAGATCAGTTTGGGAAGAAAAAGCAACATATTGGTTCAGTCAAAGTATTTCATTGCTGTTTAACAGTCTTTATTTCATGTCTGATTGTAACAGATAATCTAATACAAGCCTAGAGCAAAGCCAAACACAGTTGTTTCATTATGAAGAACCCCATCAGCCAGTTTTGACATGGCCAGACCCCAATCCCTTCCTTGCTTTCTGTTTTTCTTCCTTTTTTTTCCACATCTGAAATGTGAGCAAAACCAAAGCGGTTTCACAAACATTGCTGTTCAAGCAGACTGAATGAAACCAGCCTGGGGACAGGTCTCCTGCCCACCAGCCAGTGCCTGGTAAACTCTATCCAGTGCCTTATGGTAGAGATTTATTGCTTCCAGGAGAAACCCCCTTGGAAAGTCCCCCTGGACCGTTGGACACGAGCAGGCTGATGCACACTCCCTGTGGCCAGGGTGTCCCCAGCCGCTGTGGTCCCCCCGTGGGCGATGCCACTGCCACCTCACCACGCGGCCGGGGCTGTAGGGGGAGGAGGGGACCAAGATGGGGCGATCCTTGCAGGATGTTAGAAGATGGAGGGGCCCCCGAGCAGTGGGAGCGGAAACGGCCTTTGATGTGGAAGCTCTCCTTTCGCAAACACAATGAGTTGCAGAGGAGTTTTATAAACATGGCTATTGTTGCTCCGTCCCTTTGGTGGGAACAGATGGTCCGAGCGCTCTGTTCGGCCCCCCTCCCTTTCCCTCACCCCCCACCCCCATTAATAAAGCCCCAGCAAGTCCAGCACCGCTAAGGTTTTCCCAAGGGGGATCAATAAATAAATGTAATAACAACAAAGGGGCCCATGCAGACGAGATTGGGTTACAAAGAGGCCTCGGCCCCCCTCCTCCTTTCCGGGCGAGAGTCATTGCGCGCAGGCACTCCGGCTGGTTCGGGGAGAGGTTGCTCCATCCCCACTGTCCGTGGGAAGCGGGGATGGGATCTTCCCACCAAAGGAGCTAAGCACCACCTGGAAGTCCCCATCCTACGTTCAAGGATGGTGACATGTGACCTTGATAGCCTCCTCACAGCCTTGGCCATGGAATATTGATGGCACATGGCTCCCAGCTCCTTGTAGCCATCCTTGGCTACTTCTGAAGCCACACCTTCAGAAGTCACCTGGTGCCGTCATGGCCCTGGGGACAGGCTCAGCCACCAGCCCTGGATGTGCAGAAGGCAGCTGCCACCTTCTTCCAAGATTTCCTGGCCAAGCCGCTGCTCCGGGTCCTTTCCCAGCAAGATCCTCCCCAGCACAGGGCACTCAGGAGCAGGTGTCCATGCTCCACCTTGGTTCACTTTCTGCCTTGCTCTTGCCTGACACTGCACCAGGCAATTTTCTGGCCAGCTGAAAAGCATTGGTGACTCTGACCTGTTCCTCAATGGCATGATGAGGTTTTTACGCAGGGCTAGGAGCTAAGGTTTGCAGGGATTAAACCAGGGCAGAGCAATCTGCAGACAGGGTACCCATGTGGAAACCACCAGCATAGATGGTACCAGCAAACACTGCCCGTGAGGCTGCAGAGAAGGCAAGCAGCTTCTCCAGGAGGATCAGTGGGGTTTGAAAGTGGCCACGGCATCTCACCAGGCTCTGGATGCTGGAGAAGTCATGCTCAAGCACTCCATCAAGTGGGCTCTCCTTTGGGGAAGGAGGAGACCCACTCAACAGAGCTTTACAGGGATTAACCTGCTGAGGAAGGGGCTGAGAGCAACCCCATGGGCAGGGACCGGAGGAGACTTCCGTGGTGCTGAGGGAGGGTTTGGTCTTCCTTTGGACCAGAGGGGCTGAGCAGAGGGTTTGGTCCGGAGGGCCAGCTCCAAGCCCTGCTGCAGCATCCCTGCTCCAGGCAGGCTGCTAGCAGCCATTGTCCGACCTCCTCCCCAGCTGCTCCCCACTGCTTGGAGGTGGCGGGATGCCGTTTTTATCTGAACAGGACTCCTGCAGCTGGGGGTCAACGGGATGAAACGTGTCTCACACACGCACATGCACGCACCGCCGCCTCCCCTCCGAGCCGCCCGGGGAATCTCCTCCTCCCCTGAACCCCCCGCTCATAAAAAAATTAAAACTCTCGATATCATCTCACATAAACGTGGATTTGAGGCCCCGTCAGTCACCAGACACGTCCCACAATCTGCGCTGGCTCCAGACAGCTGGAGGGGTTTGCTGGAGGACCAGAATGACTTCACGCTGCCTCCCACGGACCGGGGTTACCCGGAGTGCTTGGTGCAGGGAGGGGAGCTGGGGGCCGGGAGCACTCAGCCCCTTCCCCACCACCCTGCCACCACGCCGTGCCCTGGACCCACCAGGATGGGTGCTGGTGCAGAGAACGGCCCTAGGCGCCAATAGCAAAACGCGCCCGGGATGCGGAGGCCGTCCCTGCGGGCATGAGCGAGGCAGCTGGCCCGGGCTTCGGTGCCGGCGAGGTTTATGAGGGCTGACCCCTTGCACCGAGCGCCTGGGGCAGAATAAATCCCACTCTGCCTTGGAGCGCAGGTGCACGGGGCTGACGGAGAGGGGAAGAGACTACAGATGCATGGGGGATCCAGCGAGGGGGAGCTGGGGCTGGCCTCAAGCTGTGTGCTGCTTCAGTTTCATCCCTGCAGTGGGAACGGTCCCCTCTGTCTGCTCCAGAACCCGCTGCATTGCCTTGCGGGTGCTCTTGGCAGGGCTGCTTGCACGCAGCCTACCGTGGCGATGCCCAGGGGTGCAGAAAGACCTACACCATGCCAGTAGATGTGCCACAGGATGCCCAGAGGAGACTCACGGCATTCTGGGTGACAGCGGGTGACTCCTGGCATCCCCTGGGTACCACAAGCGTTTGGGTTCCCGGATCCATAGCTGTGTGACTCACATTGAATTCACCTCTGGTTTAAGCCCTACCAAGGACCTCCTAGCCACTATAATGAAGGAAACAGGCAGGATCTGGAGAGATCATCTAGTCCCTCTTCCTCCTGCCATCTCAGCCAGGTGGCATGAAAGAAACTGTGCCAAGTGCCTCAGGACAGGGTGCCGGTCATGCTCCCAGCCATGGGGGCTCCTGCCTTTCCTCCAACACTGGGAGACGGCTGAGACCTGCACTGGGAAAGACACCCAGGCTCAGACACAGCCCAGGACCCTGCAAGCACCACCCCGGGCAGTGGGTCCTGCTGGGGCTGGGACGTGAGGAGCATTGTGTGCAGGGCTGGCAGGGAGCTTTGCAAGAGCAACGGGGATTTCAGCCCATAGCCCACCTCCCCCGTTTCATGTAGCACTGACCTGAATCCTTGCCTCAGGAGCCAAGCAGGGGGTTGGGAGCCTTTCTCTGAATGAATTATAATCATCTTTAAAAAAAAAAATAACACAAAGCAGGCGGCTGAGCTTGAAGGTGGATAAATGCCCGGCACAGAGCACCTGGCTGAAGCCAAGTGCAAGCCTGGCTTTGGACTCTTTGAAGTCAGCGCATCTTTATGCTCTCGGTGGGTTTGGGGCTCAAACCCCCTGTGCGTGCCTTCTACCACTGCACAGGTAATTTATAGACGTGCGAGGCTAGTCAGAAAGCTCCTCTGTGAACCTCCAGCATCAACCCAGTCCAGCTGGCCGGGTCCTGTTTGCCTCCCATGAACAGCTCGGTAGGAGCACTACACAGCACAAATCACCCCCAAAACCAAATGCTAACTTGGTGTCCAAATCACGTTCATAGACCTGCCGCATCCTTCAGGCACACCGTCCCCTTGCTGCACACTACCTACCCCACCTGATGGGCAACCCATTGACTAACAAATGTGTGCACCCTTTAATTACAGCATGGTGAATCCACTTAGTGCTGTTTCATTAGGTAGCTCGTCTACTTGAGGAGCTAGAGCGGTACTTACTCAGCTCAGCAGCCCAAGTCTCTGGTTTTTCAGGCCTTTAATATTCACTCTGATCTGTTCATAAGTTATTCATAGGGAGTGGGAAATGCCTCACAAGAGAACTCACTCCAAATTGTGAGTGCTTCTGAGGCATCAAGCAATCTGCTTGCACAGGGACATGAGGGGAAAGCAATAAATAAATGATTGTTTACAAATTATTTACTTGTCTCCACTAATTTCCACGCTGTTTACCTGGCAGCAGTCTGAAGTCAGGAACAATTAGAGAAGACTTTCTCCTGGTGTATCAGTGTCTGGAAGTTGTGCAGCATGGGGGGAAGAAAGACAATGCAGCGGAAGAGGAAGAAGGAGCTAGTTTTGGCTGCCAGAGTTGGCCATCGAGTGCAGTCTCGCTTGGTCTTCACACTCCAGAAGGGATCGTCATCGATAAGGTCTCAGTGTAGCACGAGCAGGTAGCTCCTCCAGCCACCACTGCTCAGCCGGCCAGCTCCAGCCCATCCTAGCAGATGATGACCTGTCTCCAAAGCGTCCCCCTTTGCATGACATCTGGGCAGGCAGCCAGCAGTCCCCAGACACACCACACTGCGGTGCATGTCCCCAAAATTTGGCAGTGGGTAGCAGCAACAGCAGTGCAGGGCTGTCTTTTCTGTCCCAGTTCATCAAAATGCATGGAGTCAAGTACAGGATCATCAAGGCTTGCTGAGGGTCATAAAGTGCTCAAGGACACTGTGGTCTGCAGAAGATGACCAGGCCTTGCTAGAAGTCCCCTCTCTGCTCCCGAGGAACCAGGGCTTTGTGAGGAAGACCAGGAGAAGGTCTTTTGCTGTGCACTATGCAGCAGAGTGAGACGGGAGGGGAAGGCTGACCTGTTTTGGCATCAACAGTGTTGGGTCTGCGAATGCGGGAAAGGTGATGCTCACAGCCCATGGTGTGTCACCCCAAAAAGCAAACGGGAACTCTGCACTGGGGCAAAGTCACCCCAGCAGACAACGGCTGCCCAAGGTAGGCAGCAGAATGAGCCTGTCCTCCTCCTTAGGGCCATTTCAGATTTCTCAGTCCCATCTCAAGCTAATCTCCCACAATAAACTGGAGACAGAAAATCACAGTGAAGAGGGATTGGGAGCAGGAAAGTTAATGAGTACGTGTCCTTTGGGGAAGGAAAAGACAATCCGGCGATGTCAGGACAGCAGGACAGGCTGGGAACTGGTCAGTCCCAGCTGGGCTGATATGTCTTGCAGACCTCCCCATGCTTCATTCTCCTCCTGTTGCTCAAGGGTTTGCAAATTCCCTCGGGCTGAGCATTTAGATTCTGTATCCTTCCAGGCTGGTCCTGGAGCATCCTGGGCAAATGTGGCTCTGGAAGGAGACACAAGATACCTGTAAGGTGGAGAGGGATGAGCAGACTGAGAAATGCCTGCTGAAGCTTGAACTCGGACTGCCACCGACTGCTGGCAAAGCTCACGTGGGGGCTCAGAGCTTGGATAACGCAGTTAACCAGTACGTGATGAACCCACCTTGCAGGACACTGACCCACAGGAGGCAGAGTGACACTGTATAAAGGAATTGACTAGGTGCACAGAAAGGGCAGGTGGAAGTCAGATCGTCCAGCTGCAGCCTGCTGGACAGAAAGGCACCATTAGCCAGCACAAAGAAGATGTACAAGATGGATAGACTCGTGCCAGCAAGACCCACAAGCAGCCTGTCCCCAGTGCTCACACCTGCCTGTGCCTTGACCATACCCTGGGGACAGGCAACAGCATCCAAGCTCAGGCTGCAGGAGGCTGAGCAGGGCTGCAGGTACGCCAGGGACGGAGGGGGAATTTGGGATGCTCAGTCCAGATCCACGCTCTCACCTCTAACATGGAGAGAGAAAGCTGTCTGCAGGCTGCGGGACTCCTTTGGGGCCCCATCTCCTCCGTACCCCTCCCTGGTCCGAGCCACCCCTCACTCCCTCCCAGACCTCTCACTCCTCCATGCCCCAAGCTGCTTGGCACTGACCCTGCTCCCTGCAGCCTTCCAGCTCATTGCTCCCTGCAAGCAGCCCGTGAATCATTCTTATACACGCATCTCCCTTGGCCTTGGGGAGAGGGAATTTATCCCCCCCGGCTCAGCTGTCAGAGACCTCCAGCTGCCAGGAGTGATCAGTGTGCTCTTAATTCATGGTGAGGGGTGCGGGGCCTCCAGGGAAGGTTCCTGTGCCTGCTTCCCTGCCAAACACTGCAAGCACAGTCTTTGATGCATGCCTGCATCCAGGCCGCGGAAACTGCCTAGGGGAAATTCCCCAGCATGAGTTAATTGCTGTGGTCCTTAATGAGGGCTCTGCAGCTGGGTGCTCTGGTCAGGAAGCAGAGAGACAGGAGGGGACTGCAGGAAGGGGCTGCAGGTTGGGAGCCCCACACATGCTCCCCGTGGTGGGCACCTATATGGTGGGGACTTTCCCAGCTCCTTGGAGAGTCCTGCAGCATCCAGACCAATAGACAGCAAGGCGATGATTCAGAATTGCCTTAACCCTCACCAGTCACTGGCAAGTCCATCACAGATGGTGGTAGAAACACGGACAACACGTCCAGATGCAAACATCTGGATGTGCATCCCCTCTTGTCATTGGCCTGAGGAAATGGTGCAGCCAAGGAGGCAAGAGGGGAGAAAGACATGGAAATGCCTGTTGGTGCCTTGGCCAGCACGTGGATTCAGCAGGGAAGGATTTGCAGCTGGGTGAGCTGCCTGGGAGCTGGCAGCAGTTCACTCGCGGACACCAGCCTGCTGATCTCCCTCCACAGCCCCCCAGAGCCTGGCTCTCTGGTGTGAGATGAGCACTGAGCAAATACCCCTTTTTTCCTGCCACAATAACCCTCTTTAACTTTTCAACTTATCACCTGCACAGAGGTTTATAAAATTTTCAAGCTAATGGCGCCTCCAGTAATGATACTGCAGATGTACAAGCTGCATCCTGGGATGAATAAATTATAGGAGGCAGAGTAAATTGCAAAGGGAAGGACAGCAGCTGCAGGATGGAAACAGATGGCTTCGCCGCGCGCCACAGCTTGGTCTCAGCACGGGGTGTGTTCCCAGGGCTGGCCCTTTCGTGGCGGCCCTGAAGACCACCTGGGCACACCTGAGGCTGCAGATTCCTGGAGCAGCAGCAAATGCTGCGGCCAGCGTGGGGCTCCACAGGTGGTTAGGCGCTGCTGTGGGGCTGGGCGTCACGGTGGCAGTCCGTGGGGTGGCATGGGAGACCTGTCTTCCTTCTGCTGCTCACTGGGTTTTCACGCAGGAGGATGCTCGCAGCCTCCAGGAGCTGACAGGACATTTGGCAGCTTTCTTGAGCAGAGCTGTGGCTGTAGTTTCATTTGCTGCCAAATCTCTCCCAGCAAACCCTTTCCTGCCTTTCTCCACCCCTGCACACAAGCAGAGGCAGTTCCCAGAGCAGGGTGCCTCATCCTCCTCCTCTGCCCCATGGCATGAGGCACTCAGATGTGGGATGAGGATGCACGTGGGGCTGTGCAGCAGGTGCACGCTCGTGTCCTGGCAATGTGACCAAGGGGGTGACCACAGCTTAGCGCTTGGGCTCCTTCATACCCAGGAGCAGCACAGCCCTGGCTGAAGTCTAACAGTGCTGCATTTCTGCAGCTCTGGCTCCAGCGAAGCTGGCAGCACACTTGTCACATTCAGCAGGGTGACAGGAGAGGGCTGGGCTGTCTCTGTCCCAGACAGGGGACAGGGTCACAGAGCAGCTGTGATCCCCAGCTCTGTTAAGATGCACATCCCCTGGCTGCACTCTCTGTGCCGCTGCTGACTGCTTCAGTGCCCGCCTTCCCCCATGCACTGGTTCACATCCCAGAGAAACTCCTCCTGAGACAGGTAACTCCTGCCAAGGCATGTTCAGGGCTCCGCAAACACTGCTGTGATCATGGCCTCAAATATTAACCAGCCTGGGCTGACTCTCGCTGCAGGACTGGGATCTCAGCCATGTGCCCGGGTCCTGCTGCCACCTCTGAGGTTGTTGCTGGAGCAGCTCAGCCTCCGTCGCATCGGAGGGACGCAGGGTGAGCCACAGGTGGCAGAGGAGCCAGGGACACGCAGACAGGCAGCCCCTAAGTCGCTCCGTTCCCCACATCTCCTTGTGAGTAACATGGTCCTCTGGCCCAAGGCACACACTGTGGAGCCTGCCCCTGCCACGGGGACTCCAGTGAGGCTGACGGATGACGGGCGCTTCGCTCCCAGAGCTGGAGAGTGACTCTCAATGTCACCAGAGGCTCTCTGACAGAAATACAGCTCTTTAATATACAGCCGGCCAGCACGGCTCTGTCTCTGAGGCACGCATGGCTCATGCCAACCCACACCATGCATGCGTTGCCGACGCTCACAGGGTCCAACCAGCCTCAACTGCGCTGCATGGTGGATGTGCCACGCATCTCCCTCCCATTCCTCGCCGGGTGTCACTGGTCCACTTTGGGAGCATGCAGTGGGAATGTACCTTCCTCTGCTCCTGCTGCAGGAGGGGCTGATGCGCCAGAGAGTTGTGCTGCCATTCCAAGGGACCTCAACAGGCTGGAGAAATGGGCCAACAGGAACTTTATGAAGTTCAACAAGGAGAAGTGCAAAGTCCTGCCCCTGGGGATGAACAACCCCATGCATCTATATATGCTGGGGGCCACCCAACCGGAAAGCAGCTTGGCAGACAAGGACCTGGAGATCCTGGTGAACACCAAGTTGGCCATGAGCCAGCAATGTGCTCTTGCTGTGAAGAAGGTATCCTGGGCTGAACTACAGAAAGTATTGGCAGCAGGTTGAGGGAGGAGATCCTTCCTCTCTACTCAGCACTGGTGAGGCCACACCTGGAGTGCTGTGTCTAGTTCTGGGCTCCCCAGTACAAGAGAGACATGGACATACTGGAAAGAGTCCAGTGAAGGGCCTCCAAGATGGTTAAGGGATTAGAGCACAAGGAAAGGCTGAGAGTGCTGGGACTGTTCAGCCTGGAGAAGAGAAGGCTCAGGAGGGATCTCATCAATGTATATAAATACCTGAAGGGAGGATGCAAAAAGGATGCAGCCAGGCTCTTTTCAGCGGTGCCCAGTGACAGGACCAGAGGCAATGGGCACAAACTGGAACACAGGTGGCTCCTCCTGAACATCAGGAAACACTTCTGCTGTGAGGGTGACCAAGCACTGGAGCAGGTTACCTAGAGAGGTTGTGGAGTCTCCATTCTTGGAGATATTCAAAAGCCACCTGGACACAGTCCTGGGCAACTGGCTCTAGGTGGCCCTGCTTGGGCAGGGAGGTTGGACAAGATGACCTCCACAATTCCCTGCCAACCTCAACCCCTCTGTGATTCTGTGAACAATTTTGTATGCTTTACAATTTTTGTATTACAATTTTTTGCATGTTTCCAGGTTGGAGGCTGGCAGGGCTACGCTCAGTCACCCAGCGAGCAGGGAGCTGGGCACCCCTGGAGATATATCCAGGCCCTAGCAGAAGGGAAACACTTTCTCAAAGCCTGTTCATGTCCATGGGCTAAGGGAGCCCAACATAAGCATGGTGGAGACATGCCTGTGGACAGAGGGGAGCAATCCCAGCCCAGACCTAACTATGCCTGGCTGGACCTCAACGGCTCCTGCACCCATCCCCAGCCAGGGAAGGGACCTCCTGTCTGTGTGCCCTTGGCTTGGATGCCAAACCTGGGCTGGGGCTGTGCACAAAGTCCCCCTGGGATGGCAGGAACCCAGCAAGAGCAACACCCAGCACAGGCACTGGTGGGGCTCGCTCCTTTGTAAGCAGCCCCAGTGCTGCCTGAGCTCGAGGTCCTTGGAGCACCGGGGAAGCAGCATCCCCAGGACTGTGGTAAGAGCAGCGCTGGGAGGGGACGGGATCACCGTTCCCTTTGTCTGGAGAAAGTTTTACTGCGCTGGGTAACACCGCCTAACTCCACTTTCTTTCGCGGTTTCATTGCCTCGTTCCAGAGCGATTGCGCAGGCGAACGTGTCCAAAAGCAGATGGATCCGCTAAGTGTTTCTTTGTTGCACATTATCTCATACAGTTTGGGTGCAATAAAACTTCCAGGCAGAACAAATCTTCAAGCTTGTGCCGTGCCTTATTTTTAGCTGCGAAGTACGTCTGTTTTAGTGCTCCTAATCCCCGGCTTGGTAGTAATTTATGGAGTAAGCTCTTGGCTCGCTTGGGCCAGAAGATTTGTAGTAAAACTTTTATAAGTTGCAGAGATAAATCCCATGGACTCTTACAGTCTCGGGGGACTCTCCTCCAGAAGTGTGTTTTGCTGAGCACTCCCTTGGCGTGGGAGCACGTTCGGGCGAGAAAGCATCAGATGGCTGAGAATAAACCGTCCGAGGTGTCATCACGATCTGTAAATAGACTGGAAGGAGAAATCAGGGGAAGCCACAGCTTCCCCAGCCTCAGACATGCTGGAGTTATGAGAGTCCCTGCTTGGCAGGAGCTGTTTGCCCCAGGTCGATGTCCTTTGCATGGTGCCTGGCAAGCCCTAGGGATGAACCATGTTATTGGGCTATACCAGGCAGCAAGATGTCTGAGCAGGAGCGTGGTGGCTCCAGCTTTAATGGGATTATTGGGATGACTGACTGCTCACTCATGCAGGGAAACCTGCACGCACATTGCCCTGAAGTGTTTTGCATGGACAAGGCTGTGGCTCGAGAACGTGGGCAGTAGCAAAAGGCTTTTTCTTCATTTCCTTGGTCTCCTTCAGAGAAGAAGTTTGCAGGATGGAACACTACCTCATGCTTCAGTGGAGCAGAGGGTTGAGAAAAGTCAAGGAGCAGAGGATGGTAAAGGGTCTGGGACATGGGACTCGCCAGCAACCCCTTCCAGGTCCCAGTGGAAACATGAGCCCACAGCTGTGCTCCCAGCTCACCCATCCAAGAATGGTCTGCAGCATCAGACCTGGCTTTCTTGGAGCTCCGATGCCTTCTGAAGCTGGCAGCTCTCAGAGACGCCCCGTGCACCGTCCCTGACCCTCGTGCCTCTGACAAGCAGGAGGCGCTTGCGTTGGGTCGAACAGCTGGGGTGGGAGCTGCTGTGCAATTACTGCGGCACGTCCCAGCAGGGAGACCGGTGATTCGCCATCTGCACACCGCGCTGAGATGGGGTGATATTCGCTTTGCCACCGTGTTTAGATTCACGCAGACTCGTATTGCCGAGTACTTCAAATTCCCAAGAGCACTTTTTCTGAAGAGAGGGAATGTTTCCAGGAACCATAAAGGAAGGTCAGTCAAATCCAGAGACGAGACATTGCAATTCTACATAACTTTATAACCCAAGCAGGTATCAAGGTTAGCTGCAGCTGATGGGTAGATGCTCTCCCTGTATGCTAGCTCCTCCAAAGATGGAGCAACCTTCTCTGTTCTTGGCATAGGGGTACCTCTCAGATAGGATAACCTGCTGGTGCCATTGCATGCTGTTACAGTGGGGAGGATGGGTCTTTCCCAAATGTTTCCAGGTAATTTAGTCAAGGAGAAAGTCAACCAATGCCCAAATTTAGTGTCTTTGCATTTTTTGGTGTCCTTTGGCAAATGCAGATGCAGAGAGCAGACTCTGTCCCATCGCAACCCGTTGGGAGCTGGTTGGGCTGGGCTGGGCTGGGCAAGGGAGTAGCTCTGGGAGGTAACCTGCTCCTGCAGTCGTGGCTCTCCTCCCAGAAATGCAGAGTTAGCCCAGTCTCAGCATCTGCCGGGGATCTTCTCCTGGGAGGAAAGTCCTCTGGACACTGTCTGGAGCTGGGAAACATTGGAAACTCCCCTGTGCTTTCCTGTCTCTAACAAACGGTGTCTGCAATGAGGGATGCCTGCCAGATTAGCAGCAGGATCCTACACAAACCATCCCCTGCCCGCTCACCCTTCCGACTGCCAGCTGGTACCAAAAGCCTGCTGGTCCCTCTGGCAGCTCACAGCCCACACACCTCCTGCCCTGCCACCTTCCCCAGCCCCGGCCTCTATCCCCATCCCTTGTAGGGGTAATGCCAGTCTCCCAGTCACACCAGCAAGGCTCCTGTTGCCCTGGGCATCCTCCCCTCCGGCCCCTGGGGGTCTCTGTGTGGGCAGCAGACTGGGCAGACCCCCTCCCAGACACTGCAAGGTGCTACCAGCATGGACACGCTCTGGCATGGACACATCTCCAGTCCCTGTCCCCAGCTTGGTGCAGGGAGGTGGTCTGTTGGTGCACAGGGCAAATTCTGGGTGACCAGGGATCCCCACGTAGCTCCCAAAAAGTTTAATTTCTTTCAACTTTTCTCATGTCTTTTCCATTTTCAGCCCAGTTTTCCCAGTGAATGAGCAGGATTCCCAAAGCCTGAGGCAGACGATGTACAGCTGGAGCCACACACACCCAGCCAGGCTGGTCACTGCATCTCACCCACCACCGGGAAAGGAGCTAAAAAGTTTCCTAAGCCAGCAGCAGGCATTGCAGCAGCTCCACTCGACCTGAGCAAGCAGTGGCCTGCTGGAGGTGGAGAGCTGGGCAAGGGTCCTGAAGGAACCTGGGCAGCAAGTCCTCAGCAAGCAAGAGCACTGCATTGCAACCCTGAAGCCAGGAAGCCTACCTGGGAGTGCAGCCCATTGCAGATCTGAGGCAAAGATAATGAGGCAGCTCTGACTGTGGACTTTTACCTCCTCTGGTCCTCCCTAGCCCGTCTTCTTCATCCTGCACGGGATGCTGCACCTGAACGTTGCAGAGGGTAGAAAAGCAGGGGCAGGACACACAGGCTAGACGTGAGCCAGGGCTGAGCCCCCTCCTGCACCCGCTGCTCCTGCCCCAGTGCCCAGGCAGCACACCAGGATGGGAGCTGGCGGCTCCAACCTCTCCTCTCCGGGGAAGGTGCCTTCTGCTGCCCACCTGCCCCAGCTGGGGAAGGGGCTCCATGCCCACAAGGATGCAGCAATAATCTGAGCATGGCACACCAGCTCCAGTGGGGACCCTGCCCCAGTGAGGACCCTCACTGTGTTGGGTGCAAGAGCCTGGGGTCTTGCTTCACATCTACAGACGTGTCCCTCTCTGCCGCCAAGGCTAGAGCCGCCCTGGTCCGTGTCTCCCATCCAGAGAGCCCAGGCTAACTCCGAAGCCGTAGAGGGGTCCTGCCTGCCCTTACTTGGTGCAGAGCAGTTCGCAGTTTGCGGAGCAGTTTGCAGGAGCCGGCCCTGGCTGCGGTGTGCAGGCTCAGCTCTGCTCCTGCTCTGCTCCTGCGTGGGCAGCGGTCTGTGCTGCCCTCGCACGGCTGCGCTGCAGGCTGGGCGCGCTGCGTGGGTCCTGCCGGGCTGCCCAGCCCTCCGGCCCGGCCGGCCCGCTGCTGCCCGGCTCGGGGCACCGCCGGTTCCCCGCACCAGGGCTGGGGTGTGTGCATGGGGTCCCTGCTGCTCCCAGCTCCCAGCACCGCAGCTCCCAGCGCACCCGGCAGCATCTGTGTAGACCGACGAAGGTCCTGGTTTGAAATGCTTCTCCGTCCTGCCCAGCAGAAGCCAGCTCCTCATCGATGAAATGCACCCATAGATCCAGGCTGTGCTGCAGGACTATGGCAACGCCTGCAGGACACCCCCGAACAGCCATGGATTTACTAACACATGCCACCCCGCTGGTGATGCATCATCTCTCGGGGACCCCTGCCTTGGTGACATTGCCTGGGAACTGCAGCAGGTGCTCTGCACTGGGGCGGCTCACACTCGAGCCGCCCTCGATGTCCCTCGATGAGGGACAGAGACATCCCCTAAGGGGGGATATTTCCCCCTCTCCCACACCACCCTCTCATCCTGACCCCAAGCAAGAGGCCCAGACCAGCTTCCAGCAATGAGGTATAACCCACCCAGACAGCAAATCCCAGGGATTTACTGGAGATACAGGTTTTATGGCACAATGCAGAAATCCCTCTTTTCTGCTCACAGACCTCTCCATCTTCTCTACTGCTTCCCTCCTTCCCGTGCACGCACCCGCTGTGCTGCTCGTGCCCCCGCAAATGGCACCCGCTGCTCCGCAGGTGTCTTTTCTCACGGGGGGGTTAATGAATCCAGCCATGCTCAGGGAAACATCAGCCTTTCCTGATGTCTCACCTAAACCTCCAGCCCACAGCATCTCCTCCTGGTGCGAGGGTGGCTGTTGCTCCCTCCCTTTCTATATGGGTGGGCTGTTCTCCATCTAGACCTGCCCCTGCTCAAAGGATGCTTGCAATTAATTGCCAGGTCCTCATTTTCTCTGGTGCCTCTTAGCTCAAGCTCCATGTTCTCGTGTCCCTACGCCACAGAGGCAGATGCCCTGGATTGCACTGCTCCTTCTCTCCCAGGTGCCCCACTCTGCTCGGAGCAGCACAGCTCAGAAACACTACCTGAAATGGATGCTTTTGCCTTTTTCCAGATTGGTAAGCTATTGCCTGAAGCATCATCCTTGGAGGATGTACCTGCAAAATTCAAAAGCCAGGTGGAGTTTTGAATGGTGCTGGGGTATGGCTTGGCCCCTCTCAGGAAATCTCTGTCTCACAGAGACATCCTCTGTGATGCCTGCCGTCCCTGTACCCAGGCAGGTCCCTGTCCTGTCCAGGACAAGGGCTATCACCTGCCACAGCCCACACAGCACCACCGCCCTTCCCATCATAGTTTTTCTGACTGTTTTTCCTTCCAAAATTTGGCTTTTCAGAGTGTTTGCTCAGAGGAAAAAACTCCAAACAGATATCCCCAAAGCTCTGACTGGTTCAGGGTCCCACTGCAATGAGCAAAGGCCCTGAACATCAGGGACCCAGGAGACCTGGGGCACAGAGGAGAGGTGTCCCTGTCACCTGCTGTAGAACAAGCCACCGTGACATCCTTGGCTCTAGCTATCACAGTGTTTTTGTCACCAAGGGGGAAGAAGCAGCTTTTGGGGATTGGAAGCCTGATGGTGTCCTCACCCCTGCCATGACTTTCTCAGAAGTGAAAGAGGGGTCACACATTGCCCAGGAAAGCTCCAGTTTGACGGGTCGGAGTTACTGGGAGCTGCTGGCCCTGTGGAGCGGAGAAAGGGGGTGGCAGGGCTGCAGCCAGCCCTGGACCCCAGAGGAGGTAAATGCTGCCCGGGAAGCGAAGCTCAGCCCTGGTCCGCAGCCAGGAGAGGGCAGCCGCAGCCTGAGCAGCAGAGCTGGGAAGGCCGCCTGCTGCCTGGGCCTCGGCAGGGACTGCTCCTGCTCCCCCCCCGCAGCCTCCCAGCCCTAGCTGAGCACCCCCTGGTCCAGCCTGGGGGCTGCTGCTCTCCCCGAGGCTGTGTCCAAACCGGCCCCTTGCCCATCCCTGGGGTAAAGCCCCCTCCTCCAGCGACGCCACTCCGTGACGGAGCAGAGGATCCGTCAGGATGGAGGGTTTTGAGCACCAGCCTCTGAGTCTCCCCATCTCGCCCCTATTTCCCAGCTCTGCTCTATGCCGCAGCATCACTCAAAGCTCAAAGGCATGGATCTGGGCTCACAGGGGCAGGAGCAATGGGGCTTTTCACGTCGGTGAAAACTAGGAGCAGCCACAACTAGGAGCAGCCTCCCAGGACCACATGCGTAAGAAGACATCCTGTCCTGCCCTGATCTGCAGCCAGTAGCAGGTCCCAGGGACAGCTCCCCTCTGATTTTACATCAGCTTGGGGGCGTCAAGGATGCCTCTCTAGAGACAACCTGCCAAAAACCAGAAGCAGGGCCGGGGCATTAGTGGAGCTGGTCCGGGAGGCACAGCAGAAGCATCTCCAGCTGGAGAAGGCAAGGTATTCCAGGAACAGCAGCATCACTTCGGCTCTGCTGAGATTTGCTGGGGAGGTGGAGAGTTAGTCTGCCAAGGGACCAAGGTGCAGGTATGTGAGTGATATATCTCTGGGTCTGAACAACCAAAAGCCAACCTGTAGTCACCAGTGGCTTTGGGAAGCAGCTGAGCCTCATCCATGGGCAGGGTCTCCTTGTGCAGCACCCAGGGGGTGGCTCCGTGGGCAGCATCCAGCTGCCGAGGGCTGGCACTGGGGAGATGCTGCCCAGAGCCAGGAGAGAAATCCACCCTCCACAACAGAGGGGAGGAGAGGTGGAGTCCAGCAGTGTCTGGAAGGAAACATTCCATTTTTTCCTTTGGAAATAACTTCTCATGTTCCACTCCTCTGGGGTTTTTTTTGCTCCCTATCTCACGCTATAAATTTCATGTCTTCAAAAAGTCAGACTCAAACATTGTCATGGCCCTTCAGTGAGTCCCTGTCTGGACTTTCTTTTGGTGGAAAACACAGAGACTTAAGGTGCCTGAACACAATAAAACTAATATTGAGCTCTAAAAATCCTCCTTACAGGCAGCTCTCTGTGCCCTCCACAGATTTAACTCTCTGTGGCTCAAATCACCCTGTCAATGATTTCAGGCCAAGTGCTTAGTCCCACGTGGTGGGCTCCAGCACCTGGCTGCCTGCTCCGGGAAGAGGGCTGCCAAATTGCCCTGGGTTTCAGGAGCTGGCTCACCTCCCCCCTGTTTATCAGCTCACTAGCATTTTCTCCCTTTAATAGCAAGGCAGCCCGGCGAGCCACATGACTCTGCATGGACCAGGAGCCCTCCGAGGGCTGGGAGGTTTCGTCTCATATCCCCAGGTTGCTGGCTGGTGGTTTTGGACTGAGCTCCCTAAATGCCAGCCCAGCCCTTGCTGCTGCCAGTCAAGTCCTGGCAGAAAAGGAGCCCCTATAAATAGCCACGTGTACAATGTCTCCTCTCTCTCCTTCACTTCAGCTACGAGTTTGCCCATGTCTTGTAGCATGCGTGGTGGTGCTTGCAGTGCATGGTGGTGGGCAGCAGCTGGGGTGGCTCAAGTCTCCATCTGGGCACCTGTCCCCAGCCCCACAGGGAGGGATTCCCTGTCCTCAGCGATCTCCAAGTCTTAAACCACATCCATAAAGCAACCATGGTCACCACCATGGTGTTCTCTCCAGGATGAGGACCTGCCACAGCAGCAGGGCTGGAGCAGGCTGCGTGGAGCTGCTGGCCACGGGCAATAAAATGCTGGGGTCCTGAGAGCTCAAAGAGCAGGTGAGTCCCGGGCTCTGTGCATCAGGGTTGCAGCTGGGCTGTGTCCCCCGCATCTCCTTTCCCGGGGTGACAGAGGAGGATGAAGAAAAAGCCCTGGAGCAGGGATGCAGCTACAGAAATGTAGGGCAATGCTCATTGCTGTTTTGCAGAGCAGAGCTGAAGAGCCAGGGAAGATGCGACCAGGCTGGGACATCCATGTGCCAGTGCAGGTAATGCCTGTAGTGTGGCATCGGGCTGGGCATCCATCAGCAATTTCTCCTGGCATGGTGTGGCTGGACATGTCTGGGACAAGCCACTCTGCTCTCGGACAAGATGAGCATCATGTGGCACCGAGCATCCCGCCATCCCGCTCCAGGACAGGACTGCTCTCAGCCGCAGGACAGCAGTATGAATCAGAGCAGAGCAGGGCTGGCAGGGCAGGAGCCGCGCTGCATCGCTTGGGGTTTTTGCTACCTTCTTTTCACAGCGTGGGCAGCCCGAGCTGTGACCATAAGAAATAAAGTGACAGCCAGGGAGCAGAGCTCTCTGGTTTCCTGTACACCTCAGGCTGCCCAGGGTAAACACACAACAAGCCTGCACTTCAAACAGGGCCATGCCCACTGCACGTCAGCCAGAGCCCAGCCACGTGCCAAGCCAGTGCGAGCAAAGCCGCTGAGCAGGAGGCTTCACAGGACAGTTCCCATGCAGGGAAAAAAGGCCGGTGCTGACCAGCACAGCCCCATTGCCCTGCGATGCCCCGCACCCAGCAGGCACCTGCACCTCTGGAACAGTCACCCATGCCTCTGGGATGTCAGGGAGAGTCACTGGGTCTGGGCTCTGGGGCATGTGTGCGCCCTGTAGTTACCCCAGCCCCATCCATGCCCAGGCGGCACGGTCACGGGCCATCCTTAGACCGGCAGCACCGGGATGGGCACCAGGGCAGGAGAGGCTCCATGCCACTGGCCAGCCCTGCGCTGGAGGGGATGCACCATGTGGCAGTGCCTTCTGCGCAGAAACCGTGGGAGGACACCGCAGCCTCCAGCTACGCTCATCTCC
Organism: Ciconia boyciana; assembly: GCF_034638445.1. NCBI lineage: Eukaryota > Metazoa > Chordata > Aves > Ciconiiformes > Ciconiidae > Ciconia > Ciconia boyciana. The sequence continues at coordinate 23,453,059 of NC_132937.1, forward strand.
AGTCCCCACAAGCCTCTTCCGTCTGTCCGTCTGCTCCACTTGCACCATCCAGGCAGCAGTCCAGCAAGCCCTAACGCACCCGGTGCAGCTGAGGACCGGCATCACTGTCCCTTGGCACGTCACCATGACACGGCACCTGCACTTCAGCATGACACATCTCATTCCGAGCTTGGTGCCATCCCAGCTCTCGAGCTTCTGATCTCAAACCTCCCAATCTCTCCATCCAGTCCAGCAAGATCCCACCAGTGGGAGCCCAGTTTATGGATGTGGCTGATTCTTCCCAGCAAACAGCTCGGGCTACCTTTGAGCAGATACCGGCAGCAAGTCAGGCAAAGCCGTGGGCTGGGGGAGAGAGCAATGCACAGCCCATATGGCCCTGGATCAGCAGTTCCTGCGTGGGTTTGTGGTAGTGTAATATAAGCCCCAGCCATCTGCTCGTGTGTCCAAGTCTTGACCTGCCTGGACAAGAGCCAGCAGCTCCCTCTTTGGCCTGGTCTCTGCTCAGAGGAGAGGGAGAGGTAAGAGACGCTACGGTCCCCAAATTCAATCCTTCTGGGGTGCTAAGCGGGGGACCAGCTGCTGGACGGGATGCAGCAGCCAGCCTGGGAGATGTCCTTTCATAAACTCTTGTGCCACAGCAGACTGGAGGACCTGGGAGGTGCGTGGAGGTCGCGATAGTCATCTGAGCCCAAGGATGGAGCAGGGGAAGAGCCACAATGTCATAGCTGCAGAGTGTGCCGATGTCACTCACCCTGTGCCAGGGAGGTGCAGAGGAGTCCTGCCTCGAGGACTCCAGGGAGCGTGCAGCCCCACCAAGCACCCTGCTCACCCGGCAGACCCCTCACCACCCCTGCCGAACCTGCTCTTTCTTCACCCAACACTGCAGCTCGCTAGCTCTGCTCAGAGCTGGTGGCCCAGCAAACCCCAGAGCCCCATCGCGTCTCTTGTCCCCGCGCCCCGTGCAGGGTGTCTGTCAGCTCAGCACAGACACCCCAGCTCCCTCCAAATCAAGCTCTGCTCTCAGCTTCCCAACCTCAAGGGTAGCCCCAGCCCTCTGGAGCTGGGGCATTCCCCAGATCCGCAGCTCTGCTCAGCTCTCCAGCGCTGGAGCGGTGGAGAAAGCAGCGCGTGGCTCCGTGCCAGTGCTGGCGCCAAGCAGCCCGGCTCCCGGCGCCCAGCGAGCACCACGAAGTGCCGGGGAAAGCTCAAGGTCTGCTCCTAGGGGAGAACCCACGGCCAAATGCTTGCTGCAGCCCGCCCAGCTCCCCTCCCTCAGAGGGGCTGATCCTGTAAGATGCTCGGCGTTCCTCAGCTCACGCAGACTGCGGAGTGCAGAGTGGCGTGGGGAGGCGGGAAGGGGAAAGTGAGAAGCTGGATGGAGAAAACCTCTCTCCGCTCAGGACCAGCCTGTCGTACATCCCCAGGCTCCCAAAATCCACGTGAGCCGCTAGCTAAGGGTAGATGTGAGCAGTCTGGTGGGACGGGCCCCCTCCCGCAAAGCACCTGAGAGGCCATGTGAGCTGACTCAGGGAGGGACATCCCCAGCCCTGGCACGGCCCCAGCTCTTGTAGCGCAGGCGGGATGGATCCGGCCACATGTGGCTGGTGAGGCGGCAGCCCAGGCCACGAGCAGATGTGCCGCGCTGGGCTATTCCTCGGGTGATGTGGGCACTGAGCCTCAACCACAGCTGAGCGCAACACCCGTGGCGTGGCTGGGAGCCGGTATGGGCACTGGGCCGGGCATGCTTACCCCACACGCGGCCTCCACCTCTCCCGAAGTCCGTTATTGTAGGGTTGCACGGGAGGGCTGGGATAAAGGAAAACACCAGTTTATTACTGCAGGGTTACACGGGCGGTGAGATGACTCACGGGCATGTTATTGTGGGTTGCAGAGATAGGCTAGGACGGCAGCAGGTAGCCGGCTGTTATTGTGGGGTTGCAGAGGTGCGCCAGGACGCGAGCAAGGATCAGTTGCTTATTGTAGGGGTTGCAGAGGGGGGCTGCGACCCCGTTTATTCCTGCAGGGATGCAGAGCGGTCTGTTGTTGCAGGATTGCCGGAGTGGTGCTTGCGTGGGTGCTGTACACACGCAGGGCACATGCCCTTATCTCCGTACAGGCACCGTGCCCAGGCGGAGAAGGAAACGCTGGGTGCATCCCATGGCCCCAGCAGTGCCAGCCTCGACGGCATTACCTGGGGACTCCAGCGTGTCCCCAGGGGACCTCATACCATGCTTGGTCCCAGGTGCCAGGGGAGGAGAAAATTTCCAATGGGTCTTCACCAGCGGGTTTGCCATTGCAGAGTTTCAACGTGTTTCTTTTCCTCCTGAAAATCTTCACCGTGATAAAATTGCCAAACAAACCCGTTCCCAAGGGAAAGCAGGTAAGGCGACGGAGGGGTGCTGCAAAAGGAGCACGCAAGCCTGCACCGAAAGCCGTGAGGAGGAACGAGGCTTTTCTTCAGCTGAGGGACCGGGTCTCACCCTATGCGTTCCCACCAAATAATCCACTATAAAAATAAACCCCAAAGCAATGCCCCTCCCAGGGACAAGGGAAACTGAGTCACGGGCAGGACTTGCCTGGCTCAGCTCCTCCGGGATGCTGGGAAAGGGGCAGGCAGGGCTGGCGAGCGCAGGTGCCCCCCGAGGGCACCGGGGAGGGCTGTGCGCCCCGTGGGGGGGGGGGGCCCCTGCGCCCCGGGGGGACCCCGAGCCCAGCGCCCCGGGCGGAGCGGGACGGCGAGCCCCCTGGGGGGACCGCGCACCCCGGGGGGGCCGCGGGCAGCGGGCGCGGAGCCGGGCCGGGGCCGGGGGGCGGCTCGCAGACAGGAAGCGTCCCGGGGCGGCGGCGGCAGATTGGCAGCGCCCTGCTCCAATGGAGCGGCGGCGGCGGCCCCGGCGGCTCCGCACCGCCCGCGCTCCCGGCCCCAGCCAGCCCGGCGCGGGCGCCCCGCTCCCGGCCCCGGCCTCGGCCCCGCTCCCGGCCCCGGCCCCGGCCCCGGCCCCGCTCCGCCGAGCGCCATGGAGACATAGCCGCGCCGCCACGCAGGAAGGTAGGAAACCCTCCCCGTCCGTCCCCGGCCCCCCCGCCCGGCAACCCCGAGGGGAACGGCTCGCCGCCGCCCCGACGCCGCGGTGAGGGGCGCACGGCTGCGGGCAGGCTGCCGGCGCCGCGCAGGCAGGCGGCTCCCCCCGCTGTTTGCTGCTCGTACGGGGAAAGTTGGGGCGGGGGGGGGGGGGAGTGTGTGTGTCCTCGCAAAGTGGCTGGCAGGGACTGGGCGTCCCGCTTCCCCCCGCCTGCCTGGGGGTACCCGGTGCTGCTCCCCCTCCTCCGCCCGGCGCGCCTCCGCCTTGCCCGGAGATGCTCGGGGGATGGACGGAGTTCCTGCGGTGGGAACTGTGAGCCCCTTCCCCAGCCTCTCCGGCCTCCCCTCGAATATTGAGACACCTCCCGCGTCTCCGGGGGGAGTTTTCCGGAGAAAGGCTGGAACGACACCAGGCGAAGTGCCCCCCTGGCAGGGGCCCTCTTCTCCTGGGAGGTCCGGGGAGAGAAAAGCTGCTCCCAATTACGAGAGGCGCGGAAAGAGACGCTTTCCCATGCGCAGGCACTGGCAGGGCTCTCTGCCTGCCTTGTCCCTCCTTGCCCCGGGATGCTGTCTCGGTCACGACTTCTCCGTCCTCTGCCATCCCCAGCCCGGGCTGTGCCCACTGCCACCCTCGCAGGCTGGCGGTGTCACCCCCCAGGTCCCCTCCGAGCTCTGGCTCCGGGCTGGTGAAGGGTGTCAGAGGGGGCCACGGGGCTGAGCTTGGCTCGGACATCGCTGTCCGTAAACCAAGACCCCACTGTGATGGAGCCTTGGGGTGCCTTGGAAATCTCATTTTCCTTGTTGCCTGGTCTCCATGGGGAGAAATCCAGAGCTGCAGCAACTCGCGGAGGTGTTGCCGTGCCCGAACTGGTGTTGGACCAACCAGCGTTGGTGGTGTAGCCGGTGCCGAGCCGCCCGGGGCTGGCCAGGCACCTCGGGTGCCGGGAGGTGCCCACTCCTTGCAGGCTGCAGCCACGTTTGGCCGCAGCGTTTGCAGGAGGAGGTGGGGTGTTTGCACTCTGCCTGTTTATAGGAGGGCAGGTTGCAGCGTGGTTACGCACGGGGCTGCACGGAGCCCACGGCATCCCAACCTGGCACAGGGCAGAGGAGCCTCACGGGGAGCTGCGAGCTGCTGGAGGTCCCTTGTGGGGCAGGGACAGGGACGGGACATGGCCACAATGTCCCCCCAGCACCCACGCACCTTCTGCTCCACCACCCTGGCCCTATTTTTGTGGGGAGTGAAAGGGGCCCTATCTCCTCTCCGGAGAGCTGCGAACTGACCTTGGCAGCCAGAGTGGGACTGGAGTCGGGGGACAGGGGCTGAGCGGTGACAGCGGCGTTGTGTGCAAGGCTGGACATCACCAGTGGTGGGTGAAGAGGGGATGTGGGGTGCAGCAGGGTGGTGGGGAGGGGTCCCTGGGGGGTGCAGCTGAAGGCAGAGGCTGCCTGCAGGAAGCTGAGAGAAGAGCAGCTCCAGTTTTGCCCTGCCTCCTGCTCCATGAAGAGGAACCTCACAGGGAAGGGAAAACTTGACTTGATTATATCTGATAAGCCACTTTTTCCCTGTCCCAGAGAGCTGTCCCAGTGGCAGGGGGAGGAGGATGCTTGGCTGAGTGCGGGCTCTGTTTGTGAAGGATAAATGAATGACTCACGGTGCGTCGAGTCTCCCCGCCGTCTTCATCGTGGCAGCAGCAGCGGTTCCCTTTTGCAGCTGCTGGGTTTATCAGAAGCTACCATGCTGGGTGGGCACCCAGGCAGCCCACACCTGCACCCCCCACCCTGCAGGCACTCAGCCTCCCCTGCCCTTCTCCCCCCACTCACCGTCCTGAGTGGGGAAACCCCCACGGACGGTGACAGTGCACGGCACCCTCACCTGCCATGAACTAGCTGAGCACTCATTTCAGACCCTCTCTTTCTGCTCCGCTGTTATTCAAAGGCGACTCCAGACTCTTCCTGCTCACGCAGGGCTCAACCGCCCTCCAGTTTCCTGCCGAATGCGTTCCTGGAGAGCTTATTCCCCCATGAGTTTGTGCCAACATTGTGCTTTTAGTTCAAGACCTCTTCTCCCTCTCCGGTGTTTACCCTGCTGTATTTATAGCTTCCTTGTTAGGTTAAACAAGCTGAAGGATTCTTGCCTCCTCTTCTCCTGTGGGTTTGGCTCTGGAGGAAAACCCCTCACGAGATGCTTCCCGCAGGAGGGGGCAGGTGCCGGCTTGTGGCTCTGCCGGTCTCCCTTCGGAAAAATTCGAGACCTCTCCCAGCTTGTTTCCCCTCTTCTTGTTCAGGCATTGGAGAGGGTGGCTCTGCCCCTTGCCAAAGATGTAGCCAAGGAAGGAGCTTGGATGGGATGGGAGCTCTTCCCTACAGGCGATGCGCCGGGGCCTCACTGGCATTTGGGATGCTGATACAAAGCCAGCATCAGGAATTAGCCCTGTGATGTCTGGGGTGACTCGCTGGGATGTTTAGAGAGCTTTTGGTTTTTCTAAGTGTTCCTGTGGTTATGAAAGCATCGCATGTGTGAAAATCACCAAATCTCTCCGGATGGGCATGTAGTGACCTTATGACCCAAGTTCCTACCAGCAAATCCCTCTGCACCTCCCGGTGATGGTTTTCTCCTCCCGTCCAGCATGTGAAGGTGGGGAAGGGTGCAGACGCCTTGCAGTTGTGGTTGAGTCGTCTTCTCCAACAGCCAGATTCCCATGGACCATTTCCATGGAAAAAGGAAAATTCCTCTGGAAATTAGAAGCAGGTTTGCGGTGTCAGGGATCAGTGTGTTAATAGGAATTATCTCTTGAGTCTGGCTCCTTCCCAGGTCTCTGAGTCACCCTGGCACAGGAGTGGGACGGGGTGAGCTTCAGGCTCTTTTGACGGTCACAGCACCCGCAGCCCCAGGAGCATGTGCCGGGCTCACCAGTACAGGCGGTGGGCTGGGCTGAAAGGTGCAATTCTTCCTTCTCTCCAGTGATATGAGTCTGGTACATGGAAAAAAAAACCTGGCAAACATCTCCTCCTCCTCTGGTGTTTGGGGTGGGGGAGGTCCAGGAGAAGAGGGACAAGAAGTCCGTCAAGACCTGACTCACCTCCATCCTACTGGGACCATGCGCTGTGGTCACATCTGACCAGCGGAGCTTGGCCTTGCTCCAGGGGGGATTGGTCCTTGCTGAAAAAGCTTACAAGGGATTTCGGAAGGGTCTGGCCAGGGAAAGGTCACATCTGCCGGTGCCCTCCTCATACATGTTTCCTGAAGATGCTTTTGGAGAGGACAAGCAGGCTGGAGGGACCTCTGGTGAGACCTGGAGTGGTCGCACGTGGGGCTGGCCCGTGCAGGTGGCGATGGCCAGGGGACTGCAGGTAAGACCGTGCATCGACCAGGAGAGGGGAGGATGCTGAAAGCGTTTTGGAAATCAAAATAGGGCTCCCCAGAGGCTGCTCGGCTCTGGTCCCCTCCTCTCAATACGGAGACAGCCAAAATAGAAACAGCCTAATAAAAATGGTTACGGACCCACAGAGATTGCCTTATAGGGAGAGGTGGAAAAGTTTAGGGCTCCTTCATCTAATGAGATCCTGATGGTGGAAAGAAGGTCGTTTGGGCATCTTCTGGTTTACCCCACCTCCTAAAGTGAAAACAAGGGATGCCAAGCCTTGTTGAAAAGCCGATGCTGGAGATGCACCGAGGGGAAGAGGGCATAGGAGAAGCTGCCAGCTTCAGAGGAGCATCATATCTGTGGCAGCTTGGGGAGAGTCTTCTGACTTCGGCAGAAAGGGACTGTCCCCGAGTCCCGCCCCGCCTTGGGGAGCCCTGAGCAGGGCTGAGGGCTGCCGCCTGCCATCCTGCTGGCAGCCCTGAGGGGTGCGGATGTCCCTGCAGAAGAGCACGTGGGAGGCAGTGGGGCTGGCACGGCATCCCTGGAGCACGTCCCTGCAGGCTGGTGTGGCCATGCCTGTCCAGCTGTTTCCTTCGCCTTCCTGTGCTTTCACCAGCCCCTTCCTTTGGGACCAAAAACCCCGCACGCTTCATCCTGGCTAGACCGATAGCCGCAGCTGGAGCCAGGGACCTCGCCAGCCCCTCTTTGATGAAGGTCGGTGTGGGCATCAGCGCCTCTTGAATTCAATAACACCATGAAAGGCACAATTCAGCCCTCACCTTCCTGCAAACGTAGCTAGGAAAAACCAGAAAGTGCCCTCATGCGGGGTCTCCATCGTGGGCCAGCTCAGCACCGTGCCGGTGTTGCGACAGAGCTCCTGACAGCTGTGCTGCAACAGCCCCACAAAGGTCCCCAGGGATGACTCAGCCGTGGTGGCCCGGCTTGGCTTTGCGAAAGCCGCTGTCACGCAGGGTGCCTGGGCCAGCTGGCATCTGCCCAGATTTTCTTGCAGGGCCAGGACCAGCCCCCAGCCCCTGGAGAGGTTTGCAGGAGCCTTTGCTTTGCTTTCCATGAGTTCTGCCTGAGGCCTCAAGACTTCGGAGGAGCTGGTGGACCCGACCAGCTATTGCTCCATCCTTGTCTTGCAAGGGCCGACACGCAACCCTGGGGGGTTCCTCGGTGCTTTGGCTGCTTTTGATTTTTTTAGCTCCTATGAGGCTTCCCAGGGGGCTGTTTTGTAGCTCCTTTGAGGCTGGTCCACCTCATCCTGGCTTTGAGTTTTGCAGCTTTACGGCTGGAGCATGGCCGTGCCCAGGAAAGCATCCCTTTTCCCTTGGCGTCCCTGATCCTGCACGTGGCTCTGTTCCTCCTCTCCAGGCAGGGCTGTACCCAGGATCCTTGTACTCCCAGCACCCAAAAAACTTCAGTCTTCCCAGCCGCCGTGTTCCGCCTCCCCACACTGCCAGGGGTGCAGACAGGGAGCAGGATACCTGTGACCGCGCAGGGAGCAGCTGGACTCCGGAGGGGCCAATCTCTGGGAGCATCCTGTTGATGCAGCTCTCAGTCTGCTGCACATCCCCATCCCTCCTTCCCAAACGGAGGCTGCAGATACGCGCCAGGTAGCTTCAACAGCTGGGCAGTTTGCCCTGGAGATGCCTCGGAGGGCTCCGGGCGGGGAGACGCTGAGGTTTGGACTCAGAGGGGTCCAGGAGGAGGATGCTGAGATGCCTGGGCTCGGATGCAGCAGTGGAGGTGCTCGTGCTGCGCCTGGGATGGTCATAAGCGAGGCAAGGTCCGTGGGGAAGGTCATCTTGGTTTTCAGCCCTGGGGTGCAGCTGGAAGAGAGAGATGGGTGCTGGGGCAGCGTGTCCTGCTGCGTCCCCAGCCGGTGTCCCCATGAGACGTGTCACCAGCAGGGTGGTTAATGGTGAGCAGGTCCGGCCATGCACAGAGGATTTTCTTCCTCCAGTGCCTGGAAAGGTCTTGAAGGCTTTTTTTCACTTATTTTCCCCGTCTACCAAGGGTGGAGGGACTGTGCAGCAGTGTTTAACCCTCCTGGAGCACGCAGGGGACCTCAGCAGCACTGCTGGCGACGTGGCCGCTGCACCTCCGTCGGCAGCGGCGTTTCGGGGGTGGCAGCGAACGCCTCTTCACCATCCCTTGCCGCAACCAGAGGAGGGTGGAGCAGAGCCGGAGGCAGCTTTTGCGGCCAGCTCTATGAATTTCCAATTACCAGCTCGCCTTGCCACCGCGTGAGAGGTTCCTGCACCTAATTTTTGGTAAAATGATCCATTTTTCTCAGTAATTTAATAGCGTGGGCAGGCTGCTTGCTGACGGAGAGCCAGCAGCCAGCACCAAGGAGCCTGTGTGCTGGGCTGCCGGCCGTAACCACCTTCCCTGGGCAATGCAGGAATGCTGACCTAATAGAAAAGACATTTAAAGAGGAGTTTTGGAGAGCAGCTCGGCTCGGATTCGGCTCACGCACATGGCTGCCGGCTGCAGCGGGGTCTTTCTGTGCCCCAGCAGGTCCCGGGGACCAGCACAGGCGGAGGGGACATCCCTGATGGGAGCCAGGCACCAGGACATGAGCCCTCCCAGCTGTCCATCAGCACAGCAGCTGCTTTATCTTCTGGAAAAAAAGGCTGCTTTGGGGAGACTGTCACAAGTTGTGAGCTGAGGCTGGGTTCAGCGCCTGGCTGCGGCTCTCCCAGGGCTGGAAAAGCTGTGGCGTTTCACTCTGACATTTTCCAAATGAGATGTTTTGATTTTTTTTTTTTTTAATTTTATTTTATTCCCAGCCCCAAGGTAATGTTTGGAAGCCAAATTTAGCTCGATTTAACTCAAACCATTTTAAAAAAGTAAAACCACTGAAAACTAAACAAGGCCTATCATTTAGAACAAAATGTTTTGGTTTTCATTTTCCTTTTGGCACAAAAAACACAAACTTTTTTTTTTTTTTCCATTTTCCTCTTGACCCACAAACAATTTTACTATATTTTTTTTGTTGTTCCTGGTTGTTTCCCAAGACTGCATTGTGCACCGTGGCCGGGGGACACGCGAACCCCGGTGCTCTTCCCGGTGGGATGGGGGTCCCAGGGCGGGTGCTTCCCCGTGGAGGCCGGCGTGGTTTTGCAAAGGCGGGAGCCGCTCTCCCTGCTGCCAGCACTGACTCAGCAGGAGCTCCTTGCGGAAAAGGGAGGCCCCCGGGGGTGGGATTTGGGATTTGGGTCTGTCCTGACTCTCCTGGGGCGATGTGAGCCCCAGGGCTGAGCCCCGCTGGTACCTGGGCTAGGCACGGCCGTGCCGCGGGTGCTGTGCCCTGCAGCTGGGCATCCGCGCCAGGAAGGGCGAGCTCTGGCATTGCCTTCTCCCCTTGTTTATTCAGGTTTAAAATTAATCTGACCTTCCCCCACTCCAGCTTGTGCAAACACTGCGTGTCCCTGAGCGGGGAGCTCCTGCCGGCTCAAGGGGAGCCCTCTCTGTCCCCAGCTTGTGCCATCGCTGTCCCCTCTGGGTGAGGTCCCCACCAGGACTGGGGTGCCAGGCAATGGGGGGGCACCCGCTCTCGCTGTCAGTGTGCCAGCCGCCTCCCAGCAAAGGCACCTCTGGCTGTAAATCAGGGCACGGTTAATCCTCCAGCGTAAGCTGCCAGGAGGCTGGGTGCCCGGATCTGGCGTCGCTGGGTTGGACAAGGGGTGGCTGGGATGCCTCCATCCTGCTACCCCTTGCCCAACCCAGAGACGCCAGATCCGGGCAAGGGGTGGCGGGATCGGGCGTCTGCCAGACGTGGAGCCCACATGCTGGAGCCAGTGATTGTTCCCCCTGCCTTGACCCCCTCTGTCGCCTGCTGACGCAGCCCTCCATCCTCCATCCTTCACCAAATCTCAGCTCTCCGCTCTGCCCCAGCCTCACCGGGCTGTCAGCCGGGCAGGGATGGGAGAAGAGATGATGGAAGCACCGGGGCCAGCCCCAATGCAGAAGCGAGCACCCGACTCATCCGCCACCTGACTTTATTTTATTCCCCTCTCAGTGCCTCGCTGCATACCGCAGCCATGCTTTTTATAGCCCCCAGCTGCAGCCTCGGCACGCTCCCGGCCAGCTCCCTGCTGTGGCCCCGCTCACTCGGTGCCAGCAGCCCCGGCCGGGGGGGTGATGGATGCCGTCCCCGGGGTCCCCGCAGAGCTTCAGCAAGAGGAGAGAGCAGGCTGCGGAGGAAGGCAGATAATTAAACCCTAACCCGGAGCCACGCTCCCGTGCCGGCGGAGGCGTTTAAAGAGCCACATTAGTCACCCCCGTCGCAGCCGGCACGTGCTGCGTGCCAGGTTGGAGGCGAGCAGCGATGGCCCATCCCTCACCGTCCCCTCTGGTGCTGCCCAGGGGTGTTTCCAGCCCGCAGGAGCTGCCAGCTCCTTCCATGAAATGTGGCCAGTTTGCTCTGCTGGAGGGGGTGTCAGCGGTCCCCTCTCCGCCCCCAGTTCCCCCTCCCAGGCTCTGGCAGGGTTGCACTGCTATGAGAGAGGTTAGAGGGAGGTTAGAGGTTCCTGCCCGCTCCCTGGGAGAGCTTTTATGAGCGCCTGGGGCTTGCTGCCGCGTTTCTGCATCCCGCAGCCGTTTCCGCGGCTGGGATGGTGCTATGGGGTCCGGGGCGAGGAGGAGGAGATGAGATGTGTGGTTCTGTTGCAGGCTGCGTGCCTGGAGCATCGCTCTGCTGGGATGTGGGGTTTGCAGAGTGGGGACAGCCAGCCAGCAGGCAGGGAGCGAGCATCCTCACTGGGAAGCAGCGGGGGGGCCCGGCGGCTCCCTCCCCATGCTTTCTCCAGACGTGATTTCACCGCCGCGGGGAGGGAGCGCGGCCAAGGGACAGGCCCTGCTCGCCCCGACGGCACCCGGCTCGCTTGCCGGGGCGTTAGTCATTTGGGCCGTGGCTGGGGACAGGGTGTGCCCGGGGTCCCCACGAGCCGGCAGGACAGGGGGCTTGGTGAGCCTGCGCTTTTGGGATGCTGCCAGGGAAAAGGGGGAGGGATGGGGGCAGAGGTGGATGGGGGGGCTTCTGGGCTCACAGCCCCCTGTCCCCTCCTTGCTGCCCTGGGGAGGGGGCAGAGGGCAGCGGTGAAGCCAGATGTGCGCCGGGCATCTCTGGCCGAGCCGGTGGGGCTGGGATGGGGCCACCTTTGCCAGGCTGACGCCTGCGGCTGCTCCCCAACCTCCTGGTGTGGCTTTTCGGAGCTGGGCATGGCAGCATGGAGGCAGAGGATATGCTGCGGGAAGGCAGCATCCCTCTTCAGGGATGGATTTGGGGACATGTCCCAAGGAGAGGGCTTCTGCGGAGGTTTGCGGGTCCCTGGAGATGGGGAGAGACCCCAAGGTGCCAGGGAGCCACGTGGGATCCTGCCATGGCCCCTTGCTCTGCGGAGGCACCGGGGGTGTTGGGTGCCCGCGGCTAATTTTAAACCTAAGCCAAAACACCGTCCGGCTTGTTCTGCCTCCAGCAGGGAGGCAGGGAGAGGCCAGGCAGTGAAATACCGGCGGTGCTGCCATATCGGCAGCTGGGGCCGGGCAGCCTTGCCTGCACGAAGGCAGGGCAGTGGGCAGGGGAAGGCAGGGGTCTGCGGGGGTGTGGAGGAAGGGATGTGCAAGGGTGGGTTTTCCAGAAGCCCCAGCTGTAATTTTAAGTCCGTGCGGGTGGCTGCCTCCCAAATCTGCTCCCACCCGAAGGTGCTGGGCTTCACCCTGTGCGGGTTGGGGTCTCGCCAGCAGCACCCCAGTCCTTGGGTGAGACAGGGGTGGCCGAGGGGCTGCGGGAAGGGGGAGCTGCTCGTGCTGCCGGCCAGGTGCCGAGCATGCCGGGAGAGGGGAAAGCCTCCGAGACTCGTTCTGAAACAAGGCTGCCCTTTTATTCTCCTTTACGAGTACATTTTAATATCCACAAACACCCCTCCCTCCCCAGGCTGCTGCCAGCAGAGCCTGTATTGCCTGCGCTTGGCCTGCCGAGAAACCCCGGCCAAACCCTGGGCCCCAGCGCGGGGGAGAGGATTATTTTCCCCCTCGTTTTTTTTTAATATATGTTTTCTATAGCTCTAATTAGATGGGCTTGAGCCCCAGCCAAGGCAAACACACCTGGGGGAGCCTCGCCTTACAGACCCCATCTGCTGTGTCGGGGGCTCTGCTCCCCGCACAGCCGCTGCCTGGCCCCTTTATAGCGGAGGGGGCTGCTGGGGGGGGTAGGACCGCTCCCACACCAAGCCACGGAGCAGCCTCTGTGCAGGAGGAGAGCCCGGCGAGGCGGCGCAGGGAGATGGTGCAGAGGCAGCGGGGGCACCCGGTGGAGCCCCGTCCCACGGCAAGAGCCCCGTCCGGCGTGGAGCTGAGGTATCTCCCCCCCACCGGTGCTGCAGCGGTGGCACAGGGCTCTGCGCCTGCCGGGGCAGGATGCCGCGGGAGGGGGGTGCGATGGGTACCAGAGAGGTTTTGCTCTCCTGGAGTGACAGCATGGGTGCATCAAGGGGTTGCAGCCTCCAGAATCTGCGTGTACCTGGGGAGGGGGCTCCCCAGTGTGTCCGGGTGTGTGTCGGGCTGTGGGACCACCTACCTGGTGACACCCCTCCAGGGACCTTTCGGGAAAGCGAGCAGGGGACATCAAAGTGCCAGGCCACCACAATGGCTTGCACTGACAGCCAAATCCACACTGGGCTGAGTTTCGGGTGCTTCTTCCCGTGACTGCTTCTTTTCTTGTGGGGCTTTTTGGCTGGGCTTTTATCCCTCCGGTTGTTTCAGGGGCCACCCCTGGTGCCCCCATGGCCAGCGGGCCGAGCAGTGCTGGCACTCCCATGCCAGGGTCCTGTGGGTTTCACACCACATCTATCCAGAGCCAAAAGAGCTCTTGGTGATCTCTGCTTGCCCACATTGGGGTCCCACCTCTTCTGGGACAGGGGTGGACACTCTGACAGTGTGATGTGGGCCAGGGAGGAGCAGCACCCTTGGGTGGCACCCAGCACCATGGCTCATCCTGGAGGACATTTATTCCTCCATTCCACGCGCCGTCTCCCAGGGATGTGCAGGGGACAGTGCTGTGTCCCCACTCCATCCTCAGGGACGGATGCAGCACACCATCCCCTCCTTCTCCGTCTGCCTCAGCGGTGAGCAGGCAGCACCAAGCAGGCATCGCTGCTGCAAACTGCCCTCCCAGTGCCCGGGGTGCCACTGACCGCTTCTCCGCGGAGCTCTGGCAGCCGCTTCACCCTCTCCCCTCTGGCTGGTGCTGCGGAGATGCCGCCTGCAAAGGGAAATACTGTGTGCTTTGGGGGTGCACCCAAGCGCTTTGCGCTGGCGTCGCCATCTCGGGGCAATAACAACTGTAGCAGCAGCTTAAAATATAAAAAGTAGAATCCGGCCTCACCAGGACCTGCTGGCTCCCTTCAGGTGATGGGCTGGGCTGGGGGGGTTGTACGGGCTGGGTGGTGACTGTTCCCCTCCGGCGTGTGTGCCAGGCTGCATGGGGGGATTTTGGGGCACGGCTGGAGGGTTTCACTGTGCATGGGGGGATTTTGGGGCACGGCGGCTACTGGTCCTTGGTGCCTCTGGCCAGAGCCAGAGCTGTGCAGAGGGCAGCTCGAGCATTTCGTGAAGGATTTCGGAGCTGCCTTGGCCTCCAGTCAGAGCAGGCTGCAACGGGAACATTTCGAAATTCTTTTGGACAAGGAAAATTCCACGGGCAGCCCCCCTCTGGAGAAAGTTTGGGATGGCTGAAATGTTTGGAGTGAGAGGCTGCTTGCTTTTGTTTACTCTGAAATATAACATGGGGGGGGAACAAAAGGAAAAAAGAGACAATAGCAGCCTGTAAACAGAGCTGGCCCTGAGTGGGGCTGGGGCATCTCTCCAGCATTGTGGAAGGAGATGTGTCAGCACACTCACCGCGTTCCCTGCTTCCCCCCCCCAGCTCGGATGCAATTGCACTTAACCTTTCAGGAGAACTTCATTGGTTTTCTTTCCCCCCAGCAGAAAACGAGCTGGTGGGTGTTTTTCCAACCTTCTCAACTCAGGCAGGGCACAGCCCCCATCCCCTGGCCCTGTGCTGCAGCCCCCAGCCTCGGCAGTGGGCTTCTGCCCCAGCTTTTCCCCACTTCTTGCCACTTCTCCACCTCTCCTTTTGGCTTGGGGGCTGCCATCTGATGGACCTGGCATGAGCTGGGGGGCACGGATGCTGCCACAGCGAGGTGTTTCCCCAGCCTCCATCCCTTGCCACGTGCCTTGCACCCTGCTACATCCCCTGGGCTGCCTCCCCTTAGCAAGTCAGGCAGGGTTGCCCCCAAGCTTGGAGAAGACAAGCCATGGTTATCCCACCAGGTGCCAGAGCCTGGCACCGGCATCCCCGCATCACACATTGCCGGGGGTCTGCAACTGCCATCCTCCCCCCACGCAGGGACACTGCTGCTGGGGTGCAAACGGTTAATGGGCCACCCTTTGGTGGTGGCTTTATTTGGCTGCCCAGGTGGCCCTTAATGACACCTGCAATCCCTCGCAGGCCCAAAAGGGATTTTGTTTTGCAAAAGGAGTGACAGCAAATTGCTAGCTGGGGGAGCATTTGTGCTGCAGTATGGTGAGCTGTTTATTTTGGCCCTGCCGCCCCGCAGCGTTTTGGCTGACCCGGGTGCCTTCGTGCCTCTGGGATGGAGCTGAGCCCACTGGCTCCCAGGCACTGGAGCACAGGGAGGGATGGGGGGAGCACCGGGCAGGGGGGTGCTGTGGAGCCCCTCTCCTGCCTGGGGTTCTCGTCTGGAGTTCATTGGGAGCATCAGGAGGAACTGGGCTTGCGTGAGGGGCTCACATATATGTACATATATGTGTATGTGCCCTACATATATGGATGCATATGCTCTTCCATCAGCTCCAGGGCCATCTTATGGGGGGAGTTTGTTCTGGGGGATGCGGGTGCTGCTGGGGGGTTGAAATGCCGGGGTGCAGGCTGGTACCCAGCTGCCCCATCGTGCCGGGAGCTGCGGGTTCACCAAAACCTCTTGCCAGGCTGGGCTGAGCCCAGGAGCAGAAAAATATCCCAAATCCTAAAATGTTCCCAGGACAGGAAGAGCCTTTCCCACCCTGCTCTAATCACAGGGTGGCCCAGCTCCCTGCCAGTGGGTCCCACCCGTGTCCCTGGATCCAACATCGTGCCCGTCCCCGTCCCGCGACGCTGTGCCGAGGACGGTGGGGATGCAGCCCCCACATGACTCCATCCCTCCATCCTAAAAATAATCTCCCGGCCGTAAAGAAACACACCGGTGCTACAGCTACAGCACCGGTGGATTTCTTTACAGCTGGGAGATTATTTTTAGGAATTTTTCTGGCGCATGGCTTCGGGGGGAGGGGAAGTGTGGGGCTGGGGATGGAGCGGGGGGGCCCCCTTCTCTCCCGTCTCCGAATGCAATGCTGCCAGCTGGCGTGGTGTTGGGGCTGCTGACTGCTAACAGAGCCCTCGCTGTTTTGGCCCTTGCCGATGCCTCTGGTTACAACCGGGAGCCAGAGACTTCTCCTTCCCACATGATGGAGCAGGGGAGGGCGGAAATCGGGGCGTTGGGGTGGGAGTTTCCTGGCTGGGGTAAGAGCAGAGCCTGACCTCCACGAAGCCACCGGCATGCCGAGGTGTGTGGTGGCCCGCCGGACCCCCAGCACTGGGTCCCGCTAGCAGCTGCCGGCCCCGCAGAGGAGAGAGGTGACCCTCGGGATGTGGGGGGGGGTGGGGTTGGGCTTGGCTTTGGACACCAGTGGGGCTGTGGTCAGCCGGGCATCACCAGGGGATGTCGTGGGGGCTTGGTCTGGGTTGGATGGAGACGTGCATTGTACCTGGCTGCGGAGATGAACTGGTTCCCTGGTCGGTGCTGGGGTTAACCCTGTGTTTGGGCTGAGCTGGGGTTAACCCCACATTTGGGCTGTGCTGTGGTTACCCCCATGTTTGGGCTGAGCTGGAGTTTAACCCCACGTTTGGGCTGAACTGGGGTTAACACCACTCCTGAACTGTGCTGAGCTTAACCCCACGTTTGGGCTGCATAACCCCATGTTTGGGCTGTGCTGTGTCTAACCCCACATTTTGGCTGAGCTGGGTTTAACCCTGCTCCTGGGCTGAGCTGGATTTAACCACGCATTTGGGCTGCACTGGATTTAATCCCACTCCTAGGCTAAATTGGGTTTAATCCCGTTCCTGGGCTGAGCGGGATTTAATCCTGCTCCTGGACTGCATGGTGTATAATCCCATGTTTGGGCTGCCCTGAGTTAAGCCCCACACTGGGACTGTGCTGAGTTTAGCCTCACGTTCAGGCTGCGTGCAGGTCTTATTGGACTGCACTGGCCTCACAGGGAAAGGCTGCAACTGGTTTTACTGGTTTAACTGGGATAATTCCATTGTGCTGGGGTTGCACTGGCTGCAGTCGTGCAGGCTCAGCTCAGCCTGGCATGGTCCCCCCCAAACAAGCATGGGGGCCCATGGGTGCTCAGCACCCCACTGAAGTGGTGCAGAGGAAAGCAGCCCTTTTTGAGGTCCCCAAGGCACCAGAGGGTCTGGGGATGGCAAGCAGGGCTCTCCCCTTGGCCTCGGGGAGCATCACCCCAGCAGTGCCCAAGGTGGGCGAGGAGTTGCCCCCGGGTGCTGCCAGTGGTCCTGGGGACTGTTCATGGTCCCAGTGGCCCTGGAGGTGGTGGGGGACTTGCTTCCCTCCCTGCCAGCACCCCTCGCTGGGCTTTCTCCGGGCACCCAGCAGCTGGGAGGGTGCCAGCAGCATTTAGGGGATAGGGGTTTGCAGGGGACTGTCCCAGCAGCGGGGTCGATGCTCCCCCCGCCCCAAAAGTGCACGTGGATGCAATGATGGTGGAGGTCACTGATGCTGCAGGGGTGGGATGCTGCCGGGTGTCTGGGCAGATCAGCGGCCACGGGGATGGACACAGACCATGCCAGGCTCCTCGGAGTGGGACATGGTGCTTCTGCAGGGCTGCCAGGAGGAGAGGGGGTTAGTGGGGTGCTGTGCTCCAAACCCCGCAGGAAAACAAGAAGAGGGGAATTCCTGCTGCTTTGAAACACCACCGCCCATGGCCACGGGATGTGTTTCCCACAGCAGGCACTGGCAGAGAGGAGGGTCTGGAGTGCGGGGCCAGGGATGCTCTCCCAGCTGAGGGGCAGGAGTACAGTGTGATGCCATCTCTAGGGCGTTAGAGCCGGCCGGCATCGCCCGTTGCAGATCTGCTTTTTGCAGGTGGGTGACTCCAGCAGAGCCCAGCATGCAGCAGGCAGAGGTACCAAGTGCTCTTGGGTTATTTGCCACATCTCTATTGCAGCGATGCTGCCCCAGACGGCCCTGGGGAGAGGTTAGGAGGCACCCCAGCTTTTTGTGCTTGGTGGGGAGCATCCCTTGTCTCCCTGCAGCACGGCATCGTCTGCTTGTGTCTCCCCCCCGCACTCCCCTGCCACCCCCAGCTCTGCATGCGGCTCATTCTCTTTGAAGAGTGACTTCAAATGAAGCAAAGCAAAAAAAAAACACAACAAAACCCACTGTCTTTCAAAGCGCCGAACGCAATGGAAAGTTGGCCTCCCCCAGGAATCTGCTCCAGGCTTTGCCAGGCCACAGCAGGGCATGGCACAGAGTGGCCGTGCTGGGGGACTGTCACATCCCATGTGGGCATCAGTGCCGGTTCACATGGCTGTGATTTTGGGGGATGTTTTGGCTCGCAGCATTTCAGTTTGTATGCAGGAAGGGGCTCACGGCAGGATTTCTCCCCACAGCTCCCCAAAAACTTTTGGATGAGCTCAAATGATGCCCAGTGGGACAGCAGGGTTGGTGCAGGATGGAGAGTGGCACCTTACATTTCTGGCTCACACCCACGGGTGCTATGCCCAGCCTGGTCACGCTGGCCATGCTGGTGACGAGAGTGTCCCGTGTCAAGGGAGCAGAGTCCGGCACTGCCGCCCTCCCTGCCGGGGCCAAGCCACAGCCACAGGCTGGGCTGGGTCCCTCTGCCCTGACCGTGGCCACGGGAGGTCACCCAGCCCCGGGCGGGCGGCAGACGCCTCTCGGGCCAGGATTAGCATGCAGGGAGGAAAAAAAGCTCCGATTGTTCCCTCTGTCCTGGCTCGGCTCCAGGACCACTGTGCTGGGACTCCCCGTCCCCAGGATGTGTCACTGCCAGTGCAAGCATAGAGGGATGCTTTCTCTGCCTGTGTGCCCATCCGTGGCGATGCAGAGCTGCTAAGGAAGGTGGCCTGGCAACGCGTGTGCCTATGCATTTCATTTGCATGCCTGTTTTCCTCTCGGTGAGGGGGTTTGGTTGCAGAAAGTAAGGGGATCCTTTCTGGGCAGGCTGTTTTGCAGCACTGCCTGGCCCAGAGCGCCTGGCCCCCTGCCACGCCACCGCACCCGGGGCAGGCGAGGGCTCCGGGTCTTCCCCTGCTCTGCGGCTCCTTCCCCTTTTGTTTGTGGCCTTCGGGCAGGCGAGGAAGGGCATGCCCTGTTTATTCTCTCTGTGGTGATGCTCGGTCGTGGCTAGGTTTTGGCAATGCTCAGGCGGGTCATTTACTAAGCCAGTATACGTGTCTGGGGGGGCTCGGTGCTGCCTTCCCCCGTGCTGCGCTGGCAGGGGTGGGCAGCTGCCCAAAAGAGCCCGTCTGAGGCAGGGGAGTTCATGGGGTGCTGGGGTGAGGATGGGGAGCGCTGGGGGGCCCCGGGACAGAGGGTGCTGAAGGGTGAGAGGATGCGGGGTGGCCCTCGGGGTGAGCGGTGAGGGACCACTGGGGGGTTGCCATGGAGATCAGGGGTTGGGATGCAGCTGGGGACAGGGTCTGCAGAGATGCCCTCTGCCACCACGTAAGGGTCTGGGGTGCCCCTGGGTCTGTTGGCAATACCACCCGCAGCCAGGCTGGCTGGGCAGGGCTTACACCGTTCCCCAGGGATGTTAGCAGTGGCTGGCTGCAAATCGTGCCATGCCCCCAGCTCTTCCCTTGTCCATGCAGGGGAGGATGCCTTTCAGCATCGTGGCTGCAGGGTCATTTTTCCAGACTGGTCTTGAACCAGTCAGCGGCCCTGAGACCTAGCAAACTCATGTCAGCAGTGAGCCAGCACCCAGAGCATTTTCCCCTCCACAGAGCAGCACGGTGGGCGATGGGTGCAGCAGCTCTGCCTTCACCCTCCGCAGTGTTTGCACAAAAACCCAGGGCGGTCAGGAGAAGAAATGATTTTATTTTAAAACTATTTCTCTCTCTCCACACTAACACACTCTCCCTTCTCCCTGACCCCCCCAGCACTATCCCCTTAACTCTGGCCCACGTGGTGTTTGGAGTTATTTTTGGTTGCTGCTTTTAAGTATACTTTAAGTCTTTTTTTTTTTCCATCACCAAAATATTTTACTTTCAGGCTGAATGTTCCCGGTTAGTTACCAGCATAGTTTTGGCAGAGACTTTTTAACTGATGTTTCTTGGGAACGTTTCTATGGGTGGTTTGGTAAGAAAAGCTTATGACAGTCTCATGAAATTATTTATGTTTGGGGCTTGCGTTTGAGGCTGCCTGGCGTGTTCAGGACAGGGTTAATGCGGGGTGCCACACGCCTTCCCCCTGCCCTCGCTGGGTTGCAGCACATTGCCTTGTAGCTCTCATTTCCTTTGCCATGCGGTTTGGTCTGTGGCCGTGGGCACCTGCCCGCAGGACAGGAACCAGCAGCTGCTCTGGGGTGGCTTTGCAGGGATGGACCATCCCTCCCTGGAGCCCCTCGGCTGTTGGACCGGGTGACTCGGGGGGACACGGATTTACGCCCACGAGCTGCAGCCGGTGCTTGTGGCTGGCAGGGAGCTCACTGCCTCCCGTGCCCTCAGCCCCTGCCCGCCTGCAGCTGGGAGCAGAGCCCGACAATATGGGTGTAAATAAACAGGCCTGCCCGTTCGTGAGGGGTGGGCAGGGGGGTCTTGCAGGGAGAAATTATTCAGCTGTCTGTGCCTGCTGGGGGCAGGTGGGGCAGGCTGATAGGGACAGTGTGACGCTGCTGGTATGGATGGCGTGATGCTGTCCAGGATGGATGCCCTGAGGTGATGCTGGCTGGCACAGACAGGGTGATGCTGGCTGGGATGGACAGGGTGATGCTGGCTGATATGTGCAGGACGATGCAGGCTGGAACAGATGCCTTAGGACGATGCTGGCTGGTGCAGACAGGGCGACGCTGGCTGGGGTGGACAGGGTGATGCTGGCTGGCACAGACAAGGTGATGCTGGCTGATATGTGCAGGACAATGCAGGCTGGAATGGATGCCCTAGAGTGATTCTGGCTGCTACGGACAGGGTGATGCTGGCTGGCTAGGACAGGATGACCCTGGCTGCGTTGGCCAGGGTGATGCTGGCTGATATGTGCAGAACAATGTAGGCTGGGCTGGACACCTCGGGGCGATGCTGGCTGGGATTGACAGGGTGATGCTGGCTGGCACAGACAGGGTGATGCTGGCTCTGCTATGGTGGGGAGACCCCGGTCTGTGGCTGGAGCTGACCCATGGAGAGCTGGGTGCACATCCCTGACAGCATCCCCCGCGCTTCTCACCCCAGACCCACTGGTGATCTCTGAGTGGGAGGAAGGGATTTCAGGGCCATTCTCCCTGGGTCCAGAGACCCCAAATGGCCGGAAGAGCACAGACCTGCACGGACCAGCCCTGCAGCGAGTGTAGGGATGGGCAGCGACGCAGGACCCCCAGCCAGCCCCACTCTTGGTACGGTCTGAGCTCTCACAGACCTGCTCTCCCTGGCTGTGTGAGCTTGTTCAGATCTAACTGCTGTCTCCTGCCATGTAAATACAGGCCAGGATTTCTCCTCGGTCCCTTCCCGCTCCAGCTGCACCACGCAGTTCTCTGGACCACCCTGGGGCTGGGAACCAGCCGGGGCTCCCGGCACAGGACTACCATGGCAAAGAGCCCTTAATCCCGCCGACCCACGCAGCCCCGAGCTCCTGGTCAGTGTTTGCCCTTTTCATCCCCGCTCAAGGCATGGGGACTCCTCGGCAGCCAGGCACCATCTGTGCCAGTGGCACAGACCCTACCAGCTGTCCTGGCTGGGGTCCCGGCAGTACGGTCCCCGTGCTGAGACAGGAGGGAGATGTGGGGTCCATGGTCCTGCAGGGATGCTCTGGGCTGTGGACCTTACTGGCCACCCCATTGCAGGGCATAACACCCTCTCCCTCCCCGCTCTGCCTCCTCCAGATGCGCAGTCCCGTCCCAGGCCTGGGCACGGTGATGGTGTTCCTCGCAGCAGCCCTGGCGTCAGCCTCCCTCGCCGTCCCCGAGGGCTGGGGAGAGGAAGGTGAGTCCCCCCCACGCCCCTCGTGCAGCCCCCCATCTCCCAGGCATGGGGACCCTGGGAGCACCCCATTCCCCCCAGGCAGGCACAGACCTACCAGAGTCAGGGCGTACACGAAACACAGCCCCACGGTGATGAGTGTCCTCTGGCCAACTGCCCCCTCCAGCTGCCCATTGCCCAGCCCCAACTGGGACCAGTCCTTCCCAGTCCCCGTGAAGGTGGTACCTGCGTGAAGCAAGACCCCACAGCCAGTGCCCCGCTCTGCAGGGGGTACAGCCCCAGGCTGCCCGCCTTGACCCCTAGCCCTGGCACGGGGTGGCACAGGGTGCTAACACCCATCTGGGGATGTGTGTGTCCCTCCAGGTGTGCAGTACGGACAGGTGGGGACAGACGTGACCCTGTCGTGCACCGGTGCCCATGCCGGGTAGGTGTTTTCCACGCACACCGGGGGATTTATCCGATGGGATGGTTTACGGGCTGGCCCTGGGGTGACCCCGCTGTCCCTGTCCTCTAACACTGCCTGCCCGGTCTCTCCTCCCCAGCTCGCCGGTGCAATGGAGACGGGCGGGTGCTGCGGCGCTGCCTGCGGGCTCGGCCATGCGGCAGGGAGCCCTGGTGCTGCCACATGCCAGCTTGGCCACCACAGGAACATACAGCTGCCACGGCGAGGACGGTGGCCTCCTGCACGCCGTGTCCCTGCGGCTGGGGCGTGAGTAGTGTGTCCATGGGCTGGGGTATGGGGGGCTGTGCAGCCCCACACTCCTGGCAGGGGCTTGCCAAGAGGGGACTTTGCGGTGACACAGGGTGCAGGCTGGGCTGTGGGACAGGGGACCCCTCACTGACCATTGCTTCCCCCCGGACCCCAGACCTGCCAGGGGTCCCCTTTGTGTCCTGCAGAGCGTCCGACTATGAGAATTTCTCCTGCTCATGGACCTCCAGTGTGGAAACCTTCCTCCCCACCAGATACATCACGACCTACAGGTGAGGTATCCCTACAGGGCACGGGCTGGGGGGTTTACGAGGTGAGCCCTGGGTCCCGGCCAAGGAAAACCACCAAATCCTGCGGGCCATCTGACCCACACCCTGAGTTCACCTCCTGCCCCAAGAACGATGCTGCACCCTGGAACAGGTCATGTTTTGGGGTGAGCAGAGCATGGACCATTTGCTTGCTCCAAGGGGGTCCTCCAGCAGCACTGGGGGGGCCGGCACAGGCAGGCTCCCTCCCTGCCGACAGCTCTGCCAGCACCAGAGGGGATATAAACGAGTCATCTGCAAGCCGCCAAGCGCTTCAGCATGCTTCAGGATGAAAGGAGCCCCGACAGCATCGCTGCTTCTAATTATCCCAGCAGACCAAATTAGTGGGCTGCTTTGAAGTCGGCCGGAGCCCATAAAGCACAGCCCTGCTGAAAGATGCAGGAGCAGGGGGGCAGGGGGCTCGGTGGGGAGGGGGCAATGTGGAGCAATGGCGGCTCGGTGGGGAGGAGGTGGTGGGAAGCAAGGGGATTTGGGAGCCATAGGGTGAGGGCAAAGCCAGCTGCTGGGGAGCTGCTTTTATCAGCGTCCCTGTGCCTTTGCTGCTGCTCTGTGATGAAACCCTGGGTGGGCAAAGGGGGTCCTCCAAGAAGGACCTTCCTGGGCACCCCGCCATCCCGTTCCCCTGGGACCCCTGGCTCCTGCTGCCAGGCTGCTCGCTGGCAGGGCTGGGCACGGCGTTAGCTCCATTCCCCATGCTGTGCCACCCATGTGCATCAATGCAGGAGTGCGTTGCAGCAGAGCAGCTCCCCAGGACTGCTGCAGACCTCTCGGTCACAGTGGGGTTGGCTTCATGCTGTCCTCTCATCCTCACTGTCTGCTTTTCTGTCTCTCCATGGCAGGAAGAAATCGCTGACAGGCGAGGAGAAGCGGAGGTAAGACTGGCTCCCATCCCAGTCCTGCGCCCTGGGGACTGGCCCCCACCCCAAAGGCTCTGCCACTGTCCTCAGTGGGGTCCCCGAGGTGAGGGCTGGTTGTCCCCATGGGGGAAATGGCTCCCCAAACCTGGGGGCCTGGGTGAAGGGTTTGCCCCAGGGAGGGACCTTCCCAGGACGGACTGTGGGGCTGGGATGGGGGTCACTTCAGTCACTCTTGGAGGGATGTGCTGGGCTCTGGAGGGGTGAGGACAGCTGCCCAGACCCTGCCTGAGCCATAACGGGTGCTGCCTCCTCCACTGGGCTTTGGCATAGGGGTCTCTCCACACGGCACCACCTTGGTAGCACCAGGAAACTATTC
This sequence comes from Ciconia boyciana, assembly GCF_034638445.1. Classification (NCBI taxonomy): domain Eukaryota; kingdom Metazoa; phylum Chordata; class Aves; order Ciconiiformes; family Ciconiidae; genus Ciconia; species Ciconia boyciana. The sequence goes on from NC_132937.1 coordinate 23,477,078, forward strand.
ATGGCGGGCAGGGGGGACATGTCACCACCCTGCCTCCCCGTCTGCAGGAACAAGAATGGGCACGTGGGGCTGTGCCTGCAGGATCCGTCCCGCCCCGGCACCTGCACCGTCCACAGGTCAGAGTTCTGGAGCTCCTACCGCCTGAACATCACCGAGGTGAACCCGCTGGGCTCCAGCTTCCGCCTCCTCGATGTCACCATGCAGGCCATCAGTGAGTCCCCATCCATCCGTCTGTCCATCCCCGTGTCCTTCCATCCCCCCGGCATCCTGCCCCGGGTGGCAGCGGGGAGCCCAGCACCCCTCCGCACGGCAGTGCGGTGTGACGAGGGCTCCCTGTCCTCTCCCGCGCAGTTAAGCCGGACCCTCCAGAGGGCTTGGTGGTGGAGCCCATCCCCCTGGCCCCGCGGCGGCTCCACGTAAGCTGGAAGTACCCCTCCTCCTGGCCCAAGGAGCCCCACTTCCAGCTCAGGTTTCGGCTCCAGTACCGGCCAGTCATCCACCGCTCCTGGTCTGTGGTAAGCCGTGGGCAAGGGACGGCAAAGCCGGTGTGGGAGCAGGGTGGGCACGGGGCCAGGGAGGGCAGCGAGGGGTGCACCCCCCTGCCCCACAGCTCCCCTCTGTCCGGCACAGGTAGAGACGGTGAACCTCTCCGAGGTGATCACGGATGCCTTTGCCGGGCTGGAGCATGTGGTCCAAGTCGGCGCCAAGGATTTCCTGGATGCGGGGAACTGGAGCGAGTGGAGTGCTGAGGCCCGGGCGACACCAGTCAAAGGTGCGAGTGGGACAGGCTAAAGCCCCCAGCATCCCTACCAGGTTGCACCATCCCTCCCCAAAGCCCCTCCAGCACCCCGGGCTGCTCTTCTCCAGCCCCTTCCCCATGGCACCCATTCCCCCAAATATCACCCAGAGCAAGCCCTGGCTCCTGGGGTCCCTTGAAGTTGTCCCAAAAAGCTGGTCCCATGCACCATCCAAAAACTGGAAGGCAGAGCTGCAAGGGGGCAAAGCATGCCCCAGACCCACAGCAGGCAGCAGCCGTGCTGCTGCCATTTGGGGATTGCCCCCCACAGCCTCGGGGCAGAGCGGGGCTCCCATAGCACCAGTAGTACCCCGGGCACACCCTTGGGCTCGTGGGACCCCTGGGGCACAGGGGCACCCTTCTTTGCTCCTCTCTGTGGGTCCCTGGGGTGCTGCCTGTGATTTTGGGTGCGTGATTCCCATCCCCTCTGTCCTTCCAGACCCGGCCACTGCGGCGAGCGAAGAAACCACTACAGACGCCAGCCTGGAGAGCCTGGCCGAGGAGCCCTCCCCGGCTCCCAACCCTGAGCCCATCAGTGAGTAGAGCTGGAGGTGGTGGGCAGGAGTGGGGACTGCCTGCAGGCGGCTGCCTGCCTGGGCACACGCATGGCTCAGAGTTATGGGAAGGGTCTCTTGACCCATGCCCGTGTGTTTTTGGGGTGCTGGGGTGCCCAGGAGCTTCCAGTATGGTCCCCCAGGTGCCAGGGGCTGTGGCATCCCTCGGCTGTGACAGGCTCTCTGTCCCAGACCGCAGCGACCCCCTGGAAAAGATGGCTATCCTGGTGTCCCTTGGGATCTTCGCCTTCTTCGTACTGGCTGCTGTTCTCGTCATCACCATCCTCATCTGGTAGGTTGGGTTTTGAGAGGGAGAGGTCTGTGTGATTACTGTCCCCATCCCACTCTGGCCCCCGAACCCGCAGCATGGGGTGCCCCATGTGCCCCCAGCCCTGCTCTGGGGTCTCTGCCCAAACAGCCTTGATGCCAGCCCCATAAGGTGGTTCATGTTCCCCTTGCCCCCCTGCCACATCAATGCCTCCTCCCAGCACACCCCACCAGCTGCGGCACTGCCCAGCCTGCCTGGGGTCTTTCTGATGACCCCACATCCATGGGACCTTTCTCTGTATCCCCCAAAGACGCTGCTGCTACTAACATCCCCTCAAAGCCTCCTGCCTTCCTGGGGACTCTCCTGCTCCATGGTCAGTGCAGAGACCCCTCCATATGCCTTTGCCCCCCTGGGAGTCCTGCCCTGGGCACTGCCTGCTGGTCCTGTCCCCAGGTCCCCTCTCATCCTGCCACTGCTGGGCTCTCCCTGCCATGCCGTGGCTCTGCTGTCCGTCCCTGTCCCCAGCCCAGCCCTGCTCGATCTTGTGACCAGCTCCTGCGGTAGCCCTGGAGCTGACCCACTGGAGCGGCCAGGCACAGCTGGGCACAGCTGGATGGGGATGCAGAGCAGGATCACCAGGGACGTGGACAGTCCCAGTGCCCAGGGGGGTCCTGCTCGGGGTCCTCAGCCACCACTGCTCTGTCCCCAGGCTCCGGGTGAGGAAGCACGGCAAGGATGAGACCAAACCCCACAACTTCTTGATTGCTGCCACCCACTCAAAGTCGCTGCCGAGTGAGTTGGGGTGCAGAGGGGTGATGAGGGGGATGCAAGGGAGGGGGGGCGAGCGGGGGGGGCAGGTCAGTGCCCCCTCTGACCCCCTGCCCTCTCTCTCAGCAGAGGCTCAGATCCTGTAGTGAGCCCTGGCCGATCCCTGCTCCCTGCACCCGCTTGCCCACGCGTGGGACTTGATGCCGCTGCTGGCCCCCAAGGACACCATGCCTCCTGGGTAGCCCCACGACCGTGGACATTGCGGGAGCCCCCAGCACTCTGGGGGTGCAGGATGGACCCTAAGGAGAGAGGCTCTGCTCGCAGGAGCTTTGGGCTGCCCGGGCCCACCAGGAGCTGGCTGGAGGCACCTTGGACTCAGGGCAACAGGCCAGCCCCACCGCCGGGCGCTGCTGAACACATGGGGATGAGACGCTGAGCCAACCGCACTTCACTGCCTAATGTCGAGGGGGACCATGGGGGTGCTGGGCATCAGTGAGCTGGGGGTGCTGAGCCCTGCCCGTCATCCCCCCACCAGCTGCCAGGAGGCAGAAGGGACTCCCCCCGTCCCTCTGCCCCTTGCCCCCGTGCTGTGGCTGGATGGAGCAGTGATATCAATAAAGGGGATAGTGTTGGCTCTGCCCAGGCAGGACTCCCTTGCAGATGGTGCTGGGCCAGGGGACGGGTGAGTGGCACCAGGTGAGGTGCCAGCTTGGGGACGGTCCTTGCAGGAGGTGCACAGGCAGCAGGGCTGGTCCCCAAACAGGTCAGCCCCCTCCCCAGGAGCCTGAGAGAGACCCTCGCCCAGGCCAGCCCTTGCTGAGTGCCAGAAGAGGATGCAGGCAGCTGCCTGGGACATCTCCCCTGCCCTCGCCAGCCCGGCAGCAGGGACAGGACCCTCTGCACAGCCCCCCTCGCTCAGCATGTGGCCCCCTCCCCGTGCCTCGACCCGGCCCCTCTAATGGCTTCCATGTGTTGGCACCTCCCGACCCCAGCGCTCAGCGCCAGCAGCCCGATGAGATCCAGATGGGGCTGGGTGGAAATTCAGGCGTGAGGAGCGCGAGGAGCAGAGCCAGCGCACGGTGGGACCCTGCGCCCGCCCCGCCGGGGAGATGTGTCCCTCCCAGCTGGGCCCCGAGGCTGCCCTTGAACCCAGGGTGCAGAGGGACCCTGGAGGGGGGACACCTCCCGAAGAGGTCCTCATGGGGACTGGGTTGGAGGGGACCGGGGCTGTGCCTTTTGCAATGGTGTGTGTGCCCACGGACCCCTCTGCCCTCGCTGGGTGCCCCTGCACTCCCACCCTGGGTGCGGGGGCATGGGGGCTGCCCGTGCCAGTGCTTGGCTTTGCAGGGTCCCAGCCCCTCACTGCCCCTGGTGAGCGCAGTCACCCTGGATGGGGGAGATGGGGGTCAGTCCTGCATCTGCGGTGTGCTACTGGGGTGTCACCATCCTTGGACAGGAGCAGAGATCTCCATGGAGCAAGTAAGGCAGGTCACCAAGCTGGGGAGATATAAGGGGCCAGATCCTGCCTGGGCTTCTGGGCCCAACAGCCATATCCCCTCTCCCAGTTGCATCCCAGAACTTGCCAGCTCCGGCTGTGTCATGCTGCCATCACCTCCTGGACTCTGGTCCCCAGCATCCAACCCAGCCAAAACCCTTTCTGATGTGTCAGTCACCCTTGTCTCCCCTCAGTCCCCATCATGGCATGGGCAGCCCTTTCCTCTTGGAAACCTGCTCTTATCACCACCAGATCCCACTCCCCTGCCACTATGGAGGGGATCAGGGCTGTGATTGTCCGTAAGATGCTGTGAACACAGGTCACGTCCATCCCATAGCTGTGGCTCCAGCGTTTGCAAACAGCTCAGTGGTTTCCTGGCACCTGGTGCTGGTTTAGAGGCTGATGCCTGCTTGAGACACAGAAGTGCAATGGCCAGAAAGTGGGAGAGGGTGCGAGCCAGCAGCTCTGGCCCCCATATCCTGCCCGCTTACAAACTCCAGAAAGTCCAGGCGTGCTACTAATAGAAGGGGGTTGCTGCTGGCTGGGGGGAGCAGAGACCGCCAGAGCCTTGTATATCCACAAGGGAACGTGTGCCTCCATTGTGCTGGCCAGCTCGGGTGGGGTGGGTAGAAGAGAAATGACAGGCAGAGGGGACCCATAGCTGTGCTGTCCCCATGTGCCAAGCCCTGTGTCCCCTTCCTTAGCTGGGGCTTGCCTGGCCGGGTGGTGGGAACACCCAGTTCTGGTGACCAGGGCAGCTTGAGGGCAGGAGATGCACATCTGGTCCTCATTACCGCATCCTGCTGCCCTTGGCCCTGGAGGGTAACTCCTTTCCTCTCTGATGGAAGCTTTAGAGAGGGGACCTGCCACCCATTTGGCAGCTGGAGATACCGAGAGCAGGCAAGAGGTCTGCACGCCACCGCGAAGTCCTTCCTGCCCGCACTGTGGCTGCCTGCTGGGATGCCCCATGGCTCAGGGCCCAGCAGCATGTAAATGTGACACATGGGCATCGGGGACACAAGGAAGCAGCAGGTTCAGTGCTTGGGGGGCTAAAGATGCTTGGTGCTGGGTGCTGCACTACCAGCTGCCCCGGGGGAGGATGCCCTGGCGCTGGACATGGGCGAACAGGGCTTTCCACTAGAGCAGTGAAGATGCAAGGGGAGGGCTGGAGTGAACAGCAATCTGGGATAAAGGAGAGGGCTCCAGATGCCAAAGTCAACTTTGCCTTCAAGCTGTGGAGAAGAAAAACAGGAAGGGACCACGAGACCAGTCCCAGTGCCGGCACCTCCCTGTCCCACTGCGGGGCCAGGGCACTTCCTCCAGGGCTCGAGCTCCTCGGTGGCTCGCACAGCCACTGACCGAGCAGGAGGCTTCCTGCTGCAGGCTGGAGCCCTGCCTGGACGCACCCTGCCCAGAGTAGGCAGAGGCACTTCCAAACTTGCCTTGCTGCTGTATCCCGCCCTCCCCAGGGCAGATGCTGTGCCAGGATCACTGGGGAAGCTGGTACAAGCCAGGCCTGGGGATGCTGAGGCGGTGCCAGGTCAAAGCAGCTTGTGGGTTGCATCCATGAGGAGCAGGGATGGGTCCAGCTCCCTGGCATGGGACAGGGACCACCCAAGCCCAGCAGGAGAAAACTGCGGGAGAACGTGGGTCCTGCTGGGGGCACAAAATTTCCAGCAGGCGATGCCAGATGCCAGAGAAGGTCCCCAGCGCTGAGGTGCGGAAAGTGTCAGTGCTGTCTGTCTCCATCCTGTGCATGCTGGCCCCATCGAGAGCATCTCTCGGGCAGGGGCTGGGGTGCACCAGCCGCCCAGCTGTGTGCAGGGCTCATTTGGGAAAGCAATAGCCTGGGCCAGAGCCATAGTGGAGGGGCACCCGTTGTGGACAGTTGTGCAGCGGAGCCTGGGCTGCTTGACTGCTGTAGACCCTGCCAAATATCTGGGCTGGTCCTCAGGCCCAGCCTCCACCTCTCCCTGCCTCACTGCCAGGATCAGCCTGCGTTTTGCAGGGGAGGAGGCGGGTTGCACAGGACTGTGAAGCAAAACAGTCTCAATTTACCTCTCATGGCTGCTCCTGCTTCCTTCTCTGCCACATCCTGAGCCAAGGAAAGAAGTAAAAGCAGCCCCAGCAGATCATAGAAGCCATAGAGGCACGAAACATGTATGTCATGAGGCAAGGGAGAAAGGAAAGGGTATGTATATGGTCAGTGATTCTGCAGGGAAGGAAGGATGCATGGACTGCAGGAAGGAGCCATGCAGATGTATAGATGGATGCATGGATCGCTTGGCAGAGGGAGGGAGGGATGGATATATGAATAGATGCATGGATGAATGGATGGATAGGCAGTTTGGACACCCAAATACCATCCTAAGCATCAAAGATGCTCATTATGCAGGGGCTGACTTGTGAAGATGGCTGGGAGGCAAAGTGCGTAAGGCTGGCAAAGGAAGGCCCATGGGCAGAGCAAGGATGGTGTTTGGGAACAAGTCCCAGGGGTGACCCATGCAGCCAGTCCCCATGGAAGTGGCATCACAGCTGACATGAGGGAACAGAGCCTGAATTGTAACTGGTGCAGGTCTCGAGAGTGTGAGGGGAGAGCGTGGAGCATCTCCAGAGGGATTGCATCCACCTCAGGAACCCCTTCCATCTCATGGTGTCCAGGCACTGGGAGTGAAGGAGCAGCAGGGACCCTGCCCCAGGGACACAGCAAATCCAAACACATGCTTAAAAAACCCAGTGCTGAGCATTCACCATGGCCATAGCCTTCATCTCACCTGCACGTGGGATATCTTTGCCTGGGGTCTTGCTAGAGGGTCCAAGTGCCCAGCCCACTGGAGACCCTTGAGATCACCCATACTCCTTCATCTGCCTCCCTTTCTGCAACTCCTTGCCTATCATCAATCAGCTCTTTCCTGAAAGAGAGAAGGAGAGACATCACCTGCCAGACCAGATATGCTGGCACCCAAACAGATGCGGAGAGAGGAGAGGCCTGAGACACCTCTTCTTGCTGCCCCGTTGTAGGCTTCTCCCTGCAGGAACAGGTTGTTCTTTGCTTGCTGGGGCTGGCCCCCTCCCTGCCTCCAGGATGCTTTTGGTCTTTCGTGGTTGGAAAGCACCAAGCACATGGCCGCAGAGATGCTGGGAGGCTAAAGCCAGCAGCTTAGCTGTACCCAAACACTGCTGCTCATGATGCTCTCAGGAAAATGGCTGCTCCCTCCTCAAAGCAGCAGCTGTTTGGATGACCTCATCGAGCCTAGGACTTTCCTGCCAGCTTGCTGCAAACAGTCTTGTTGTCCAAGCAAGAGTTCCCAGTGTTTCGTGTGCCTGCCACGAAGTGTGTTGGTACTGGAGGACACACGCAGCCATATTGCTTTTCACAGCAGTGCCCACTGCATATTCCCTGTGCACGCATCTCTTCTGCTGTGCAGCATGAGGATCATATCTCCTCAATGCTGCCATGTCATTTGCTCAGAGGAGATGATCTCCTTCCTTCCCCATGGCAAAAACTCCATCTTCACCTCCAGCTGCGTCCAGAGCTGCAGGGACTGAAACAGAGCAGGAGACACTTTAGGAGCTGCCCTGGGGAGGGACAGGGAGCCTCCCTACCTGCTCTCCTCCCACCAGCTGCACCCTGTGGTCCCCTACATCCGCTGCCACATCAGCTGCTTCATCTGCAGGGGCAGACCAAGCAAAGAGAGGTTATGGACAGCATGGCCCAGCCCTACGTAGGAGTTTCTCAACCAGCTGGGGGACTCCAGTGCTCCCCGGATGTCCAGGACTGCACGGAGCAGGCACTGGGCAGACAGCCAGCCCCGCACAGCAGGGCCTTTCTCTGCATCCTGAAAATGATGGGCTAGAGTTAAAGGTGACTCTGGGAATCTCGTGGCTTTGCAGGGTTGCAACACACAGGGCCCTCCCAGCATACAAGCAACCCCCAGCCTTTGCTCCACACTGGGATATCCACCAGGCTCGGCAGCAGTTGAGCTCCACATGCACACTGCGCACTGACATAGTCACCTCTGTGCTGGGCTGATCTGGAGGTGGTAAGGTGCTAAAAGTGCTGGGTCTGTGTCTACACCTGGGTTCTCCTGGAGGATGCTGACTGATCCCCAGGAGGATCTGCTGACCTGGAAGGCACTGATGCCCAGGAGGATACCGACCTGGAAAGCACCAATACTCAGGAAGATGCTGACCTGGAAGGCACTGATGCCCAGGAGGATGCTGACCTGGTAGGGTGCTGATTGCCAGGGGAGTGCTAGGGATGCCAACCTGGAAGGCACTGATCCTCAAGAGGATGCTGACCTGGAAGACAGTGATGCCTGGGAGGATGCCAACCTGGAAGGCACCAATCCCCAGGGGCATGCTGACCTGGAAGGCACTAATCCCCAGGGAGATCCTGACCTGGCAGGGCACCAGTCCCCAAGGGGATGCTGAGCTGGAAGGGACCATTTATCCAGGACACGGTGCTTTCTTCCCTACTCTAGAGCACTTATTTCAGCTTCCCATGTATGCTGGGCACCAGCTCAGCCAGGGACCGCTCCAAGGGCTGCAAAGGGCCCCATGAGCTGCCTGCGGGAAGCTGAGCCAGCACCACCTCTCCCAATTTCCTCCTCCCCAGAGCTCCCCGCTGGGTCTGGGAGCTGCTGCCCTATGGGCCAGGGGGAGCGTGACCCCCAACTCCTGCCAAAACAACCCCAAATCCCATTCTTCTGCAGGCAAGAGGGATGCCCAGACCCTATTTCCCCACTAGATGGCAAACATTGCCTTCAAAACAGCCTTTCGAGGAGTTATGTGCCTTCCCTGGGAGAGGAGGCTGAGAAAACCCTTCCTCAGGGCAAAGCCCTGGCGGCAAAGGGCCTGATGCGGCTCAGGAGCGGGGCTGGGGGCGGCAGGGACCCCTGGAGTGCTCCTCATCTTTTTTTTTCTGTCATTTCTTAAATGGTTTTCCTTTCCCACCTGCCTGGTTTCTCCCCAGTCCTGGAAGACCCATCCGTTGCCTTGTGCTGGTGGGGCGTGCAGGAGAGGCATCTAGTTAACCCTGGCTAGCAGCTTCAACTTCCATAGCCACAAAGTGAAACCCAGAAGCTTTGCTGGGGATTAATTACACTGTGGTTTGCAAGCCAAATGTGTGCTCATTCCTCCTTGCAAGCTCCCAGGTCCACGGGCAAGCCATTATGCTGGCTATAAATAAAGGAGACAGGGATGAAGGCTGTGCAGATGGATGTGCACACTTGTCTAAGATCTTCTGCCAGCTCAGATGTGTTTCCAGGCTTGTGTACGTTTGTTTGAATTCAGCCCCAGATTTTCTCATGGTCTCTGTATTAACCTTGTGCAGTTTTCTGAGCGTTTGCTGCTGGCTCTGGCACTGCTGCAGTATTGCTGTGTGGTTACACATGGTGTGTCACGGCTAATGAAGGAGCTAACTGTGGATGGTAAATGTTTAACACGGACAAATCAAGCCAATTAGACAATGTCGAGAGAGAAGTGTGTCACCTCAGCTGTGCCTGTCCTGTGTGGAGGAGAGGGTCTGTGGAAGGGTACAACCCCAGCCGCTACAAGCTCAGCAGCTCCCAGCAGCAGCCAAGGGTAAGGACCCTGAATGCAGATCTTCCTGCAGGCACCCCAGACCACCGTGTAGGTAGCTTCACCAGGGCGGGAAGGGGGAAGAAGACAGTCTTTTAAGAGGAGGATTTTGTTTCTGAAACAAAGACTTCTGGGTGGCTAGAGGGGATGGCAGCCATCTCCAGCGCAGAGCTGCAGAACAAGAAGAAGTAAATCATCCCACTCAAAGCACTCCTTGGAGTCCCCTAACAGGACTCTTGGCCATTCAACAGCATGCCACCTGCTTTTGTGGCAAACGTGGGGCTCCAGAGCTCAGCAGTGCTTGGACAGGAGCACCAGGGAACCCCAACGGCCAGGTTCCCAATGGCAGACCCCCCAGAACGTTAACGAGCTAATGGCAGCATCTATATTTCCTCCACAAAGCGCTCGGGAGCCCTGCTCCTGGTAGCATCCTCTGCCCTTGCTGCCTCCAACGTTTCCTGCCCGGGGATGTTGTTTGGTATCATTTACACTTGGGTGAGAAGAGTCCTTCAGGCATCCTGGCCACTTCCTTCAGGAAGGGATTATTTCCTCTTCCTCCATGAGGGCTGGGAAGTCCCTCTCGGGGCTATTTATAGTCAAAGAGAAAAATGTGAAAAAATGAAAGGAAGAGGGTGACTGGGGAACAGAAACCGAGGGAGCTGTCGGGAGCCAGTCCGCAGCGTGTGGCTCAGGGCAGCAAGCCACTGACCCATCGTGACAACCACTGAACCATGTGTAGAGCAGGTAGAAAGCCCTCCTGGCCCTCTCTAGCAGACCTGGGCTCCCTGCCAGCCCTTGTGTTGCCATGTGCGGATGCCTGGGGACATGGGATAGGGCAGAAGCAGTAACAACATGGATGGCGTGGGCGCTGGTGCATCCCTGTGGCTTGAGGCTTCCTCATCCCTTTGCCAAACTCACAGGCTCCAACGGCAGCAGAGCAGCAGTTCAGCACTGACGTGGCTGCATCGCTCTTGAAGGTGGGATTTACAGATCCAGGAGGGTTTGACCCTCACTCCTGACCCGAGGACACCAAGGCATGGACAAGCCCCCTGGCCTGAGGATGTCACATCTTTGCCTTGGCGCATGCCTGATTCCAGCTTTCCAGTCCAGGTCCTGGGAGCGGTTCTGGCCCTTCCTTGTAGGTTCAAGGTTCTGGGTTTTTCATCCTGGGTGGTTTTCACCAAGCAAATGCTTCCTGCCTCTGCATGGCATCTCTAAATGGTGGCAGGCTGCCATGGGCAGCCTCACCCCCCAGCCTTGCTTTTCCCCCCCATCTCAGATCCCTGGAGGCTGGAGCCTGCTTTCATGTCGGTGCTGAGTGGTTCCAAGCTAACCAGCAAGCCGGGGCTCTGGAGCAAACTGGGAGCCATGTCCCCTCCTGCCTGCAGCAGGGTGACACCGTCCACATCCCTCACCTGGTGCTGCCGGGCGAGAACATCCTCTAAGCATGAAACAGCCAATGCTTCAGAAATGCTGGGGGAGCTGCACCGAGCTACTCTGGGTGAGGACCTGCACCTCTCTCCCCATGGCTTTTCAGGGGGTCTTGGCCATGTGCATGGTGTGGGGCAGTGGTGGCAGAGGCAAGGGGGCTGTGCTGGGGCTGCTGGGGGGCTGTGCATCCCCTTTGCGCCGGTTCAGATCCCCCAGCAGGTGATGGATGAGAGGCATTAACAAGCAAGGTAGCTGAGGGGGCTGGGGAAATGCTTTTGCTGTGTGCAGAGCTGAGGGATGAGCCTCTCCAGACCCAGCTGACCTTCCTCTCTGGGGGGGTAAAGGCAATAACCCACCGTGACACACTGAGAGCCCCAGCAGAAAGCATCATGCAGAAACCAACACCCAAGAGTGCGCAAAGAGCAGGGACCCTCCAGCTACATCTGCGCCAGGAAATCAGCTCTGTTGGGGACTGCTTTGTGGCCCTGGGCCAACAGGCATGTGACAGCCAGCCTCCACCCTACTGAACTCTCTTCACCCTCCTTGGCTGCACCCAAATTGCCTGTTGGGAATGATGCCCACCCTTGCAGTCAACTGCCCAGGTTAGTTGACCTGGGCTGAGACCTGCCAGGAGCAATGCTGAGGGTGTTCCAGCACAAGGGGACATTTGCTTCAGTTACTGTCACCCACACAGCCCTGATGGCCTGCAGTGGGCACCGCTGTGTTTTCATGGGGCACTTGGACAGTCAAGAAGTTCAGACTCCTGCCTGTAGCACAGCTAAAGATAACTGCTGAGTTAACGGGCCCATTGGGAGGATAAATGGAAGGAAACGCAGTACAATTTGAGTGCCACCATTGCCAGGATGGCAGCCTGCTGCGTCCCAACAAGAGGAGAACCCAGCAGAGACCGAAGCCTCAGAGTGGAGGAAAGATGAAGGAGTCAGCGTTGTTGGTGGCTCAGATCCTGCAGTGGGTTTGCAGGCTCCACTTCCTGCGGGATTTTAGCTGTTTGCTTATTCCTCTTGCATAAGCACGTTGGCTCTGCTCCAGGGCCAAGTTCTGCAGTCGATAGTCTCTTTCTCTACCCTTTTGCATCACGATCCTTTAAATGCAGCAGTTCCTAAGCTGCGGCCTGAGCATCCACGGTGAAGACCTGACAGGTGATCTGCAGACCTGCTCCACCTCTATAGTGCTCCCTGCTCTGCAGGGTTGGAAACCCATAAGACTTACGAGCTGACGAGGGTCTGGAGCCCAGAGGAAGCGTACCGGTGCCTGAAGGGTCATGCTTTCATTTCCTCCTGAAGGCAGCCACTACGAAGAAAAAACACCAGAAAGGATCTGCCGCCTTTGCTGGGGCACCAGCTGCAAAGGGAAGTGCAAGTTCCCTTTGCACAGGCTCCAGGACAGGCCACGGTGACCACTACTGTGATTCCCCCAGTATAATAATCCCCATACCCTTCCTCAAAGCACAGCTGGGATCCAGAAAGTAAGAAAAGCCAAAAAAGACAGTTGCACACAAGGAGGCTGGGTATCAGGATGATGGGCAGCCATGAGGTGCAAGAAGGGGCTGCTGCCCAGCCGGCCATCTGGTTTCACTGCTGTCATGCCAAGGGAAGCCCAGCCTCTTGGTGTCTCTAGCATCTGGACCTTCAATGTCACACATCTCTCCTGTGCTCCTCAGCTTTGCCGAGAGCATCAAGGAGACGATGCAACCCCCATTGCCCCTCTGCTCGCTGCTCATGGCGGGAGGCAGGATGCAGAGTGACAAAGTACCTCTCCAGCCACACAATCCTTCAGCAGCAAAGGACAAATTAGCATCGGCACTGCAAGAAGAGAGAGGGCAAGAATGAGATATCGGGGTTGCAAGTGTCCCTTCAAGGATATGAACCTGCATCTTATCACTGTGAATATTTATGCAAATGCACCCAGGGCTACATAATCTGCAAACCTGAGCAGATTGTAAAGAGAGGGATAAAGCGCTGAGTTCTCCCTTGATCATTTAGATTTACCTTCACTTTTTGTTTCCTTGAAGACAGTTACCAGGCTGAGTTTGTGTATCTTGTACCCAATAAAGATATTAAAAGCCCTTTAATCTACTGCTGCATAATCAGCAGCTTATTTCGCTGCAGAGGTAAATGGCTCTGGTGTGAGACATTAGCTCGGAGCTCACTGTAAAACATCCTTGATTAGCTGGGAAGTATTCACTGGCATGCACTTGCCGCAGGCTGGGCAGGCTAGCCTTGCCCCATCCCTGACTGTAAACCAGGTGGCTTTCAGTGTCCTCACATGGGTACAATGGGCCATGCACAACCTAGTGACAACCGGCCAGGCACGCTAGGAGGGTGACGTGTATTTTCAGGGTGTCAGCAGGGAAGAAGTCAGGGGATGGCACTAGGGAATGTGTCTAGAGCACCGATGAGATGTCAGCCCTGAACTAATGCAGGCTTACATGTACCACCATAGTACAAAGAGTAGCAGAGGTTAAAAAAGAGTAGCAGAGACCCACCAGGATGGAGATACTTGCTGTGCGCTGTGCAAGCTCTTTTACCGCGAGCAGGAGGGCACATGTAGAGGTCTCCCACGCTCAGCTCCCTCTGCCTCCCTGCAGCCACTGCTGGTGCTGATATGGAGGTTTGGGAGATGCTTTCTCCTTGCTCTGTGCTTGTGTGAGAACAGAGTTGCAGGGAGCAAGGCTTGTGGACCCATCCCAGCACATCATAGCATCCCTGAGATAGTGTCTCCAGCAAAGACAAGCGTTAGGTGACCAAAGCAGGGTTCCCCTGGCCTGCAGGAGTGCGGAAGTCTTCTCCTGGGATTTTAGGACAGTAGAGAGGGAAAGAGAGCACTGAAGCATTTGCCATGGCCAGTGCCTGCACTCAGCACCATGGCTTGGCTTTCCTACACACTGCAAGGACCATCAGCACTCAGTCCACAGGGACGTGCCAGCCATGTGCACCCGTCCAAGCCACTCTTGCGGGTGGTGTCCAGAGACCCAGACCTACACTAGACCCTGAAGACCTTACGATCTCATCCAAATAGACCAGGCAGGCAATGAGTGGAAGAGTTCATCTACCACTCCGTTACACAGGGAAGGAGGAGAGGGACAGCGGGTGACACACACAGACCATGGCAGGGCCACAGCAGAAGGATGAGCCCATTGTCACTGCAGAGCAGAGCTCTGCAGGGTCATTCCCCCAAAACCCAGGTGCTCCTGGGGCTCAGAGCTGCAGCCACGTCTGCCTGATAAACTCTCCGACACAGGCAGGTGGTAATCTGCTCTGCTGGGGCTGCTCCTCCACCGTTGGACAAGCTGGTGACAAGAGGTGTCTTTCCACAAGATGACCACGAACCCTCTTGCCCCTCCAGAAATGGTGTTCGGGATGCAACAAAAGTGGCCGCAAGAGATTTAGATGGAGGGCAGGCATCTCTCAGAGCAGCCCCTTACTTTGTGCCCGTGTCTGAGGCTTGCCATGTTCACCCCAAGCATCCTTGTTCCTGGAAATCAGTCTCTCTTTAAATTAAAAAAAAACAACCAACCAAACAAACACAAAAAACAACCAAATCACAAAATACTTAAAATGTGTTGGAGTGACCCATCAGCAGTTTTTCACTCCACAGTCAGCACCAGATGTGGTCCAGGCTGCTCACAAATGCCGTACCAAACCTGTTCCCCACCAACCTCCCTGGGCAGCCGGGACCTACCCATTTCTCTACTGTAGGGAGCTGGAGGTGGTGAGCAGAGCACGGCACAGGGAGCACACAAAAAGACTGCACAACCTCATGCATCGTGTCCTGAGCCCTGGGCCCTCCTGGATACCCTCAGGGAAAATCCTCTCCGGCTTGTTTTTCTGTGCTGCCAGTTCCTGTGGGTCTCCAGGGTGTGCTGGCACACACCCCTGCCAGGAATGGCTCCGTGTGACAGCTAGCCTTGGACTTTGCCTGCCCGAACAAAGACAAGAAGAGGCTCGGCAGTGCCTTCCTTCTCCTTCCCGGCGGGTGGCTGCCTTTTTCTGCTGGCCGGGATTTTTCAGGGAGGCAGGGACATTTGGTTAAACATTGCTGGGGCAGGGCAGGGAGCCAGGAGAGCTCTTGTTCTCACAGGATGGGAGGTCAAAAGACCAGCACGCTCCCTCCCAGAGAGCGCTCATGGCTCCTCTGTCTGCAGCGTCTTCCTCAGGATGTGAGAAATGCTGAGTAGGTGAAGACCTCCTGGCGATGAAGAGCAGGACTCTGCTGGTACCCCTCATCCCAGCCCTGCTGGGGTTGAGGGGTGACTGCAGCAAGCAGGGTCTTTGGGAAGGGCAGCAACTACAGGGCTCGGTCCATCGGTGAGCCGCCGTGGGACCCTGTGGGGCTGGTCAGGGGACATCAGCACAAAAGGTGGGAGCAGGTTAATGACAGTCTCTGATGATTCAGAGAAGCGGCAATATATCTTACAAGAATAAGTGGATGTAATAGATACCGAGTGAAATTTAGCAGTGCAAAAGGCAGAGGAGACAGTCCAAGAACAACAGTGCTGGGTCAGGACAGAGGCTGTATCACTCTGGCTCTCTCCAGCTGAGACCACTACTAGACACATAAGAAAAAGCACAAGAAACAGAGCAAACCGGAGTAATCCTTCCCTGCCACCCCCTCCCAGCACCCAGGAGTCACTAGGACAGGAGTTTCCCAGGTGGAGCTTGCGTGGGACCCACGTGCACCCACCCACGGTGGTTTGTCCAGCCCCTGGCTGCACCCCTCCAGCACCCTGCGCTGCAGGTTTCCGTGACTTATCTACAGAGGGTGTGAAAGGGCCCCCCCGTTTGCTTTAAACTTGCAACTTGATCATTTCAGGGATGGACTCAGCTCACGTCAGGCCTGGGGACAACATTAGCACAGGAGCAGCTGGGTTGGCTCCAGCAGCGCTGCAGTGGGCTGCAAGGAGGATGTTTCCAGCCAAAATTGAAGGGGTGTCCTGGGTCAGCCTCCCTGAAGCAGGACGAGGCTTTAAAAGACCATCGGGGTTTCGGGGCGGGGGGGGGCAGTGCAGTTCTAAGGGGACTATGGTAGCATTAGGGGAGGGGAGGGGAGCTCAGGGGCTTAGCAGGCTTCAATGTTATACTCCCAGCCTGCAGATGAGAAGAAGTCCTGGACCTGCTACCCAGGACCTCCCAGCAGCTTCCCTGTGCAGTTTAGGGACCCAGTGAACACGGCAGCTGTGCTTGGATCTGCTTGAAGGAAGGATCTGGCTGCCTTTTCTTTTCCCATCTTTCTGACTGCTATCCTGATGACTATCCCCTCCGTTTCCTGTAAAAAAAAGGATCCACAAGCAAGTCCTTCCTTGGCAGGGCATGGAGCCAGCCTGCCTTATCAGACACAGAAGAGCCAGCCAGGGACTTTCCACTCTTTGCTGCTGTGCCCTGGTAGGAATACCAGCCTGGTACATCTTATTTGTTTCAGAGACTTCTCCAGCTCTCCTGCCCTGTGCTGCCTTTGCACTCTTGGCAGCTCTGCCCCCACAGACTCCAGCCTTACTCTCTTTGATGGCTTTTTCCTGGCCCTGGTCATCCTCTGCCTGGAAATCCTTGGACAGAAGTATCCCACAGGAAGGCTGAGAAGGAAGATGCTGTCTCCAGGGCAGTGCAGACCCCTCTGCTGCATGGGGAAGCCCCCAAAGACCCAGCCACCGTGGCCTCCTCCAGCTCCCTTTGCAAGCAGCTGAGAAAAAAGCTCACTTGGGAATTTCTACGTTTGACTCTTTGCCCTTGCTGTCCCCGACAGCACACACAAGTGTGCCAGAGAGCTGCAGACTCTCTTCACACCAGAGCTGTACCTGGGCTAGATCTCCTGGCTTTCAGAGAAAGCCCTTCATAGCAGATCCATATCAAATCATTGCAGAACTACCTGCCCTCCGTCTTCACACACACTGGCTGGAACAGGAGAGCAGGTTCTGGAAGAGAAGAAGCAATGCTGAGCAGATTGGGACTGTTCAGGCTGGAAAGTACTGACCCAGAAGGCTTGTGTGAGTGCAACCAGAAATACCCTACAAGGGGTGAGATCCAGACCAGGAGGAATTCCTTACCGGACTGAGCTGAAGGGGTTCTGGGAGCGGAGAGAGCAATGACCGTCCTGAAGCCCAGCCAGAGGCCTTGTAAAAAAGCACCACAGGGTCACATTTGCAGGGGTTAATGCCCTGCTAAAAGAAGTTGTTCTCTCCCTGCGTTTGCCTGCATGCGGTATGGGAAGGGCTGCAGCCTGAAAACTGATGTTGCAAACGAGGCAGAGCCCCTCTGGATAGCTGGGAGCTTCTGCTTGTCACGGACTTGTCCCAGCTGCCAGCACAGCCTGTGATGAATGGCCCCGGCGTGTTCTGGCACAGCACAGCCCCCCAGCATTTACTTTAGACAGCTGCAGCACAAGGAAGACAAATGAGGTCCAGAGAAACCCAACCTGCTGTTGGCCCCCTCCATCTCCATTTACATGTCTGTTTTCTCCTCCAAGGCCGTGTATCTCCTTTGTTTAGGAGTCTGTCTGTCTTCTGATCTTGTTCCAGATGTTTTCTGCTCGAGCCCTTCCTCATTCTGTTAAAGCACCGAGCACAGACACTTTAGGGCCCGCTTTGGTTAAAACTCCCTTGACTCAGATGCTTCAGACCTTGCACCAACCCAAAACCACAGCCTCCGGTCAGTACGAACCAAGGGGCCAGGCAGTGCACATCTGCTGCCAGCCAAACTCTCATGGCTGCCTCCCACTCAAAAGTCCTCGAAACCTCACAAGGGTGGGGATAAAACACCAGGTGGAAAGGTCTCCAGCTCTCTGAGCTCTCTGCAGAAAGGACTGCTCGAGGGCCTCCAGCTCCCCATGACACCCTGAGCCCTGCCCCTGCTCCAAGCCCAGGCTGAGCATCAGGATCCTGGCCACACAACCAGCTGCTCCGCCGGAGCGTGCGGCACCGCGGCAGCTCCCGGCAGCTCTGCAGGGACCCCAGCCCTGCCAGGACAGGTGGTCCAGGAAGCATTTGGCAAGATGGGAACAGCGTGTCCTGCCAGCTAGCTCTCCAGCTTCAAACCAGACTTTATCTCTCTCGGAGCAAGGCTCCACAGCTGCTTTCAAAAGGCATTTGATGCTAAACTCTTTGGCTTCACGTTCACCCTGACGAGCTCTTTTCTTTCCTCTCTTTGGGTTGCTTTCTTTTTTTCTCAAACCCAAACTCAAATTATGCTGGCAAAACAGAGCCAAGGCTGCCGAGGCCCTTGCCAGGAGCACACTAGCAAGTGGCCCAGATGGTGACAGCAAGGACGTTGTTTTTCACCGCCGATGGTTCACACTCTACTATCAGCGTCTGCACAGGCTGCTCACCTTCAAAGGGGACTCATGGATGCAACACAAGATCTGCTTCCTTCGGCCTGGCTTCCGAACCTCTCCCCGTGCTCCCACGGCACCTTCATTGCATGGGCGCTAGGTCAGTTCCCGGATTTGCACCCATAGACAAGGGTTTCTTCTGCCCATGGGCTGCCTCACATCAAGCACCCAACAAATGGTGGGCACTTCAGAGTGTGACTCCATCCTACCACCTCCACCTTCTAGAGGCCCCAAAGGTCATGGTCCCTGTGACTTCATGCAGCCCTCAGAGGAATAGCATAAGGCAGAGGAAGCCCACCTCACCCACTAGGAAACTGGTAGGCCAGAATAACAGAGGAAAAAAAGGATTAGGAGGGACTGCCCCAGGTCATCTAATCCATCCCGTGCTGAGCCAGGGCCAGCATGACTTACAGCTTTCCGACAGGCACTGGTCTAACCATAAAAGTTTCCTGCAGTGGTGATGTAGCATTTCTTCAGCTGCCTCTTCCTGCTAAATGGAATTTCCCCCATCAAGTCTGACCTCAGGGACCCCTGTGGTTTCTTGACCTACCAGAAGTAAACTCAAAGAGTAGTCTTTTCACTTTCTCTTCGCAGCATCCCTCTGTGTACTTGGAGACCATTTTATGCATTCCTGGAAGCAGGGTAAACCCAACGTCCTTCAGCCTGTGCTTGGAGGCCAGGTCATCCAGAACTCTGACCAAACTCACTGCTGTCCTCCACAACCCTCCCAAGTGGGCGCACACCTTTCCAGAGCCCAGTTGTCCCATCCGGGACCACCTCTCCCACCAAGACTGACTTAAATAACCCCTGCACTACAGCATCACTCATGAGTGATGCCCAAAATCCTCACTGGACACAGCTCAGAGATAAATTAAAACAGTTGTCCCTGCCAGGAGGGAAGGGGACAGAGCTTGGATGCAGTGGCAGCAAGCTGTAGGATGTGTACCCCCTTGTCCTCATCCCACCAGCTGCAACGCAGTACCCATTTCTCCCATTACCACTGCACCAGCTCCAGCTTGGGCTGGAGATCTGAGCACCTCTTGGTATGAGGCTGACTCACAGATGGCTCTTTGTGGTGATTTTTTGCTTTAGTCTGCACTAACACAGTTTTAAACACTGGTTCTACTTCCCACAAGCATGCCAGGAGATGCTAATTTTTGCAATGAGCCACCTGCATTGAATTTGCTACCAGCAGGGCTGTTTAGCTTGAAAGCAGGCCAAGGTGGAGACAGCTTCCCTCCTACCATCCCCTGTCACGCTGCAAAATGTCCACTGCTCCTAGTGCCTGTGCTGAGATATGGGGCAATGCAACGCAAACGGGGCAGAGCCTCCCTGCCCCGGGTGAGAGGTGCAGAGCTGAGTGCCAGCATCTCCAGGACCTGCTGCCCTGCCCAGGCCGACCGAATCCCACAGGCTCAGCAAAGAGCCATTGCCCAGCACAGACACAGCCTTTGGAAACAGCAGGGATCAACCCAGCGGACTTCAGCCCTGCTTTTGCCCCAGGCAGGCAATGAAACCCACAGCCCTGCAGGCTCCAACACCAGGAATTCCCTGGGGTAGCTGGCCTTGGCAGAGGCAGAGGAGGATGCTGGAGCATTGCGCAGTAGCTGGGAAATGAAACCAAGGACTGTGAGAAGAGGGCAAATATGTAGCTGTAGCATATCCGGGACACTTCTGCTTTTGTTCTTTGCAATACAGTGGCTGTCATCCATCACTGTAAATGCCTTTCCAAAAGCCACGTCAACTAAATAAAAAGGGGAAAACTACAAGCTGGAGGGTCTTTCAAGGAAGGCACTTGATTTCTTCACCAAAGACCACCTCAGCAGCTCACAAGACTCCCAGTAATAAATGCTGCTTTTCTGGAGCATTGTCCCCCCAGAGACAGTAGAAAGTCATGGCTTGATAATTTAAACAAGATTAAGGAACATGCATGTAAACACAGTTGTGTGCTTGCAGTGTGGGGACAGTCAGTGCACAGCTCAGCAGAGGAGGGGTTTTCCCAGCCAAAACATCTGCAAGAAAGAAAATCTTCCTTTCTGGGGGAAAGTGGAGAAGAGTGAGATGTGTTTGTGGAAGAGGCAGACTGAAGGCTGTGGACAGTGAACCTCCCAAGCCAAGCATCTGTACCACACCTGGCACACCTGTAGTGACACCACACAGCTGTCAAATCCCTCTGGACAGGCACAGAATAGCCACCACTCAGGTAAAGCCTGGGGCAGAAGGGTCCAAGGAAACTGGGCAGACACTGGGTAGCAAAGGGCCAAACAGGCAGAGGGGAACGGATACCCCAGGAGCAGAGGTTTGCACTTCATAGAGGTAAACAAGCATCACAGGAAGAGCCTCTGAGTCTGCCTTACTGCTAGCCATCATCTGGCTCTCCCTTTGCATGCTGGACAAGGAAAGGTTTTTCACACTTACGGGTTTTAATGCATCCCAGCCAGCCTGAGGCTGTACATCAATTCCCCAAATTCATGAGAAGCTCCAAAATCTGCTCTTCTTTGCTGCTGTCCTTCCTGAAGTTCTTGCCCCATGGTTGTCCCTCCCATCTACTCGCAAGCAGAGCTAAGGGAGCTCCCAGATCTTCGTTAGTCCCCTCCAAGCCCCAACCCTGCAGTCTGAGCCGGTTGGTGCCGCCTCACCTCAGTTTCCTACAGACCCAGCTCTGTTCTGCCGTGCAGCCATGCCATTTTGCTGTGGTTGCAGAGCAACTGAGAAAAGGAGGGAGGGCAGGTTAACCCCCAGCCTCCTGGCTGGGGGGACAGCACGGGGTGCAGAGAAAGCCTTACCTAGAGGCACGAGGCCTCTTTCCTCTAATCAGGAAAAGAGGAGGGAGTGGTGGGGAGTGCCACAGAAATGGCACTAAGCCTCCCATCACTGCCTACTGGTTCATTGGAAGGGACTGGTAATGGGGAAGGTACTTTCCAGAGACTTCTGGCAGCAGGACAAGTCTCCTATTTGCTTGTCCTCCTGGTTTTCTCTTTAATCTCCAGTTTTTACTGCTACTGTGCATAAAGAGAAGATGGGTGCATCTGAGGGCAGAGAGCTTGGGTCCCCCCTCCCTTTCCAAAGGGTGCTCTGAGCCCTGGGATCTGGGCAAGGGTGCACCCGGCTCGGCGCTGAACCTACACCGCAATGAGCTGTAGCACCTGCAACTTGTAAAAGCACAGAGCTGAGCCCTAGGTGGGCACAAGGGTCCCCGTATCAGACAACTTCTGGGCTCGGTTCGACTCCAGGGACCCTGGCCAGGAAAAGCACCCTGGTCCCATGCTCCAGTCCTGGGGATCAGACCCAAGAAGCCAGACGACGAGGTGCAGGCTGGGCGATACCACCAGGGAGAGTCCAGCTGCAGGGGGAGGGTGGCAGGGATGGCACCAGCTCCTGCTCAGAGCCCCACAGCCTGGCTGAGGGTGCTGGCACCTTCCCACAGGACAAATCTCAGCAGAAAGCGTCCAGACAAGCAGCATGGGTGATGACATGCTGTGAATGAATGGGGAGCAAGCAGGGGCCTGGGGAGGAGAGATGCCAGGCCTGGATCCTCTCCATCACCCACACATATTACTCTTTAGACAAGAGCAAACAGTGCGATGGGATGAAACTGAAGGCGCTTTTCCTCACCTGGCTTCCCACCCTCCCCAACCATCCACATGTCCCATCTCCTCACAAAAACCCATGCAGGTTCCTGAGCCCCTGCCAGCCGGGACCGGCGCTGGTGCCAAGGGAGCCGTGCCCATGGAGAGCAGCCCCTTGCCCTGGCACCAAGCACAGGAGACCACCAGCACAGGGGACAACTGGCCCTTGCACTGGCAAACGTGCCTGGGGCACGTTCACAGGTCCCATGGACTCCTCTGCACCAGGGAGCGAAGTGAAGAGGCCGTGTTTGGGCTGCGGGAGGGGAACAGCTTTTAGCCCCCACAGTGCTGCTCATCTTGCCTGTGGGTGCATGCAGGGAGGGTGCAGCCGGCTCCTCCACAGTCCCTCCAGGACCAACTTGTGCAACACATGAGGAATGCTGGTGACAGAAAAAGCTCCTGTACACCATGTCTTTGGAGGCAAGGGACAAAACCAGTTCCAGTAAAGCCCATGGAAGGGGTGTTATGGCACCAAGTGAGACCAGCATAGCATTTCCCTTTGGTGCCTGCTCTTGCTGCAAAGAAGCAGAGGGGTGCTTTTGCTATGGACCTTCAATCCTGCCTCCTGGCTGGGAATGCCCATGCCAGGTCAGACACTGAGACTGCATCAGATTGTGCCTGCTGTGTCTTGTGCCCTTGAATGCAGCCTGGGAAGCATCCGAGACAGCTCTGACTGTGCCTGGGGGAGACAGGAGTGCTCTCATGATCCCAGCTATGAGACCTGGCAGCCAGAGAACAACCCAAAGCATGCTCGATTTGCTTGCAGAATCACAGAATCACAGAATCGTATAGGTTGGAAAAGACCTTTAAGATCATCGAGTCCAACCGTAAACCTGCAGCCTTGTCTTTCTTTCCTGGCCTTGTGCACAGTCACCAACAGAGCAGCTGTTTTGTCAGCTCCCCAGGAAAGCTTTTCAGTTGTAATGTCTTATTATTCCAGAACATGTGAAATACAGGTCCTAGGCATGGATAAAGGATTGCAGGTGCTTCAACCGTTGCTCCAGAACACCTCACACCAAAGTGATTCCTGCACATAGCCCCAGATCCACTGAGGGCATGTCTGCATCGTACTGCAATGGATCCTGATCCTGCCCCACCAACCCCTGAGGATGCAGTGAGGGTAGGCAGAGAGCAGGAAAAACATGTCTGGGGAGAGAGAAACAGGAGGACTTGGAAAATTTTTTACTGAAACTAGCTCTTGGCTGGAACTTGAGGTTTTTGACATGGCAGTGACTAGCTGCTTTCTCTAAGGAAAGTGGCTGCTTCCCTCTAAAGAGATTGTTGACATTTTGTATCAGAAAAACTCACTTTGTGGTTTATGAAGTACTGAGCCCTGCTGGTTTTTGACAGACTTCCAAAAGTCAGGCTCTGGAGTAGGGGCAGCTGCTGCAGGGCTGGAGGAGGGACAGCCAGCCAGGACCACATACCTGTCCTGGGACAGCATCTCCTCCTGTCCTTCTCTGGGGGTAAGGGCAGCCTGCTGCCAGAGCTGGGGTCTGGCTCACCACCCCTTGAGAGCCACGGAAGACAAGGACCTGGCAGGGATCTGTGATGAATGGCTGCATTGCTCCGAGCAGGGCGCGTGTACTGCTCCCAGAAGAGATGGGAGCCACGGGCTTTGCAACCACACTTACAGGCAGCTTGGCCAAGCTCAAACCCCGACGGAAGTAGATAAACCTGCTTCCAACAACCAAAAGATCGGTGCAAGCCCCTTCTCCCTCAGCTTTCCAAGGAGCTGGGCCAGGACACCGTGCACCTTGTCAGGGTATCCTCCGGCCAAGGATGAACCTGATGCACCTCAGGCTAAGCCCCTCCTGCAGCCCCTGTCCTGCGCATCCACACTGAGCATCCTCCTCCTCCCCAGCCGCGGCCCCTCTGGGTCACTGGGCGAGCGGCAGGAAGGCTTCTGCCCAAGCAAGCACCGGTTATCCTCCTTTCCCGCTCAAGCTGTTTGTCTTGGCCTCTCTTCCCATACCAGCCTTCCTCCTCCTCGGGATTGTATTGCTGGGGCTGTCACTGTAGTTAATGAGCTGGGACAGAGCTGGTGCTCTGGGAAAGTCACGCCAAGAGACAGCCAAGCCCAGGGCATTGTGTGTGCACAGATACCAGGGAGGAGGACCTGGGGGGGACACACACCTGAAAAAGAAACCCAGGCCACCAACCAAGGGAGCCAGCAGACCGGGAGAGGAAAAGGGCCAGGGCTAAGCCTGCATTCAACACGTCTCAGCAAAAGCCATCAGGTGCCTGGACAGCCCCTGGCTTGGACAGTCCAGCCGCTGCACCACCATGAATGCCATCCCCTGGAGGCGCTGGTGGCCATGTCCCTCCTGCCTTCAGGAACAGTCCCTGGGCCATCTCACTCCCAGCCTGTGCCCAGACTTGCTGGCTGGCACCAAAGCCTGGCCAGGGACAGTGCAAATAATTTAACAATGTGGACAGTCACGTTTGACACTGTGGTCTTTGAGGGGAGAGCATGGTGTCTGGCTGTTGGCCATGCAAACCCCATTCATGCATGTTTGGCCCATGCCTCACCCGAACAGAGCAGCTTTGTTCAAACATCGCATGGCTTGGGCGAAAGGGCAGTTCCCAAGGGGACATAAGGCCACTTTGGGGCAGCAAGACCGCAGTCCCAGTGCAGAGACTCAGGAGACCCAAGGCTCGGGAGGAAAATGGCCAGGTACTCCCAGCTCATTGGCGATGAGGGGCAGGAGCCAGTGGGCTGCTCTCCATGCCTCATCCATGGACGCGCCCAGGAGCAGGTGTCTTCACCTGCCTCCATTTCCCCAAGAGCTCTTTCTTCTCCTCTGCACCCCAGCTGCTAGCAAGCACCAAACTGCCAGGGCAATCAGCAGACCTGATCGGCCACAATGTGCCTCAGTTTCCCTTCACTGCAAGGACGCAGCTCCTGTTTCCACAGCTCTTCATCTGTGTCCCATACTCCCGTACTTGCTGAGAGCCAGGGAGGTCCAGCCCAGCAGCCACACTGATGGGACTGAAGTGTTTTGGGCTGGATGGCGCAATACTGGCATGCTCCCTCCCACCCCATCTCTGCAATATGAACCCCTGGGGACCTGCTCCGGCAGCCTGGCCGAGCAGCGCAGAGCAGGGCACCAACCTCACGATGGTGTTGAGAGCTCCCAGGAAAGAGCTGCAGCCCGGCTGCTGTAGAGAAGGTGTCCTTCACTCCTATGAAAGCCCCTTTCCCCCCCCTTGCACCCCAGCACAGCCCCCCTGCTGCTGCAGCATCGCAGGCAGCGCTGGGTGCACGCCCCACACTCAGCACTGGTCTTTGGGCTCAAACACGAGGCAGGCCAACCACCTTCTGGCTTTTCTTTTTATTTAACAAAATCACAGCATGATAAAAAAAGAGAGACAAGAAGCAGCTTACACCCGTAATTGTTGCATCAAACAGATCTAGCAGCAAACACCTGAGAGCGGCGTGAACACTGCTCATGCCTCACTGCCCAGGCAGGAGCGCGGGGCAGGCTTTGAACGTGGTGGCAGGCTGGGGGACCAAGAAGTGGGGCAATGTCCCTGAGGAGTGCAAGGGCCGAGAGCAACTTCGCTGCCTGCTCTGCCGCCGCCGCATTACTGTCTCTCTTTCTACCTGTGTAAGGAAGGGCAGGAGGGGAAATGGTGCAGGGATGTCAGGGCGTGAGAGAGGAACCGCATCGGCCACACTCTGCCCGAGGGCATCTAGGTTGTGTTCAGCGAGGGAGCAGCACAGTGCATGGCCGGCGAGGAACATCTCCATCCCTCCCCTCCATCCCCACAGTATCTCATCCTGGCAGCCCTTCCCAGGGGTGCAGGAGGACCGCAGACAGTTTGGGGCTGACAATGGAACCCAAAAGGATCAAACAGCTGCTGCACCACAGGGAAGGCTGAGGCCCCCCCAAACACTTCTCACAGAACAGTCCATCAACCAGCTTCCAGGCTGTGAAGGCAGCAGAGGCTCTGGTCCAGCAGCCCCCGGCTCATCCTGACGCAGGTTGCTGGGTCACACCGGAGACAGGGAAGAAGAGAGAGCAGGCAGGGCTCTGCCCAGCCCCATGCACTGGCACGAGTCCCGAGGAGGGTCAGCCCCATGGATGGAGGTGGAAGTAAGTCGGCTCCATTAGCTTCAGATTCACAGCTGGGAGCCGGCCCTGCTCCAGGCACTGGGGCCGGCTATGGGCTTCTTCAGAGCCTACTTGCCCTGGGGTTTGGCCTGGGAAAGTGAAAAACCCAGCTGTGATGAGTGTGATCCTCGGGGCAGGAGCCTCCCCACGGGCCCTTCCCCATGGTCAGGGTGGTCACTAAGGGGTGGCCTCCCCTGGCCAAGCCATGGTGGTAAAGCAGGGACCTGACAGAGCTTGCAAAGCACCCACCAAGCTCATTGCAAGCTCATTCTTCCCTGTGAAGACACACAAGTTGCAAACTCCAAGCTAGCAGGGCAGAAGTGGGGGGTGTTTGCTCCCAGTGCTGTTTGCTGTGGCACCGGTTGGGCTCAGACAGTGTGGCACTGGGTGGGCAACAGTCCCAGGGCCACATTTATTTGGGGTGGAAAAGGGATTGCAGAGGAGCCAGACTGGTCCCTGTTGGAGTGAGGAGGAATGGAGACCAAGACGAAGTATCCATACCTCGATAGAGCCTGTCCCAGCTCTTCCCAGCAGCTCAGTCGCACCGGGAGAAGCCTGTTTCATGGCAGATAAACCCACCCCCTGCCTGCCCTTATTCCCAGCTAAGCACAGGGCCAGCTCTTACCCTCCTGGCAGAGCTGGCATCCAGCTTCTCTTGGAGGCGAACCACCCACGGGGCTTGGAGGGGGGCACAGAGGCGCTTGCCTTTCATGGTAATGAACCTGCCAAACCCATGGGAAAAAAAAAAACAAGATAAGGTGAGCAGGACACCCTGGAGATGCTCCAGAGCAGCCCAAGCTCTCACCCACTGCCTCCCTCACTGCCCTCCTCCATCTCTAACTTAGGATGAATTTCTTCTCTGTCTTTTGTCCCAAGTTTTCCCCTCCTGGCAGGTCTGACCTGCTCTGATTGAGCCTCTGTTCTCCACAGTCTCTTCCACAGCCCTCCCTATTCCCTCGCCCCCAAACCCAGCTCAACATCCCTCCTCCACCCTGCTCTGCCTCCCTCCCTGCCTCCCCGCAGGGTCCATCCCCACCCTGGGGCTCTTACACGGCAGCCGGGATGTCGCAGCCATCCTGCACCAGCTGGAGCCGGTAATTCTGCACTATCCGCCATGGGATGGGCGTCTCGCTCGTCCGCAGGCAGCAGTCGAGGACGTTGTTCCCGCCATGCACTGGAGGAAGAACACACCATGCAGGCTGAGGTTGCTCTTTCCAGGTCAGCTGTGCCTTCACCCAGCCGCCCCGGAGGGTGCGGGGGCTGCGGGGCTGCCCTGGGGGAGCAGGGCAGGATGGTGCCCACCAGCGATGCCCTCACACACCACCCCAGCTGCACACACAAGCAGGAGCTTTATTGCCCCCATGTCCCAGCACCGGGAGCCTTTCGCCTCCTTCTGACGGAAAGCAAAGGAGGTGAGAAACAGCACATTGCCGGAGGGCATCCCTTCTGCATGCCTGGGTCCCTCCCGCACCCCTGGGGCCAGCGCCAGCCGGCAAGTGGGGCAGGATGGGTGTCTTCACCCCACTTCAGGATGCTGCGACACTGAAGATTCCCGTTCCCGAAGGGCTGGGAATGACTTCAGCTGTATTTGCTGAAGCAATCGTAGGTTTTGCAGCTACCCCACCACCAGCCTGCCCCACACCGATCAGTCCTGTGACAGCTGAGGGACACGGCTGTGACCTGTGCAAACCCCACGTTCAGCACCAGCAGCCCCTCAAACACGGGCTCTGCCCTAACACACGCCTTCTCTCCCGCTCCCAGCCCTGCCACTTGCCCCAAGGCTGCCCCACGCCAAAGCGTGCCAGGGATGCTCCCCTGGTGTCCTGGGCAGAATGGGACCAAGGCGATCCCAGCCCAGTGCGCACAAGCTGGGCTAGGGCACTGGGAGGCAGGATTGCTCCACGGCCTTTCCCAAGCGCAGCTTTCCATCCCCAGTGTCCTGCAGGCTCCTGCCTGGACTTTGGGCAGGACAGAATCCCTCTGGAACAGATTACAAGCAGATGATGCAGGAGGGCTGCAAAAGAACCCCAGCCATGAGTCCCTCTAAAGGTCTGCTGGAAATGCAAAAGAGAGCAAGAAACTGGATCCCCTCCCTTCTGCAAGAAAGGCAGCCTGAGAGGTTCCCTCTTACCATCCAGGATACATCCCAGCACCAGGAGACTGAGGCAGAGAAGATGCAGCCACTGCATTTTGCTGCTGAGTCTGGCAGAGGATGGGCTGGAGGCGATGGTGCTCTTGGCGGGAGAGGTGAGCTCTGCACAGCTTCCCTGCGCTCTGCTGCTGGTGCTCCCTGCCGCCTATTTATCTTTCCAGCCCGTGGCTTTCACTTTCTTTTGGAGAGTAGGGGTGGGAAGTTGCAACAAGTCTTACCACAGGCTGGATTTTAATCTTTGAGCAGTTCCCGAATATCCCAGCTGCTTTCCCTGCAGCCAGCTGCTCTGCAGTCCCAGAGCCAAACACCCTCCTGCCCTCTCTGCTGCCAGCACCCCGGCCACAGGGGCTGCTGGTCAGGGCCAGAGCAGCTCCAGGGTCCCTTCACCCTGCAAAAGCACCCCAGGGCCCTGGGCAAGCACATGGCGGGTCTCACCCCATACATTTTCCAGTCCCTTCTCCAAGACATCTCTGGGACATTCCCATTAGGTATCGCATAGGCTCAGCCCACTGATGCTGGGGGAGACAACTTGCCTCAACCCCATTTTATGGGTATATACCTGTATTGGGATGATGCCTGGCTCGCCCTGAGCCCCCTCATCTGGTCGCCCTGCCCTCCCCATTGCCTGGAGGGGGGGCACATCTGAAGCTGTTGGACGGAGGAGAGCCCAGCCAGCATGCTCCACTCCAGGGCTGCAATCTCACATGCCAAAAGAGAACCTGGTTTCCAGGTGTCCCAGCAAACGGGCTGTCCTGGTTTTGGCTGGGATAGAGTTAATTGTCTTCCTAGTAGCTGGTATAGTGCTGTGTTTTGGATTTAGGATGAGAATAATGTTGATAACGCACTGATAGTTTAGTTTAGTTTTAGTTGTTGCTGAGCAGTGCTTACACTAAGTCAAGGACTTTTTTGCTGCTCATACTGCCCTGCCAGCAAGTAGGCAAGGGTGCACAAGAATCTGGGAGGGGACACAGCTGGGACAGCTGGCCCCAGCTGACCAAAGGGATATTCCATACCATAGAGCGTCATGCTGAACAAAAAACTGGGGAGAGTTGGCCAGGGGAGCATGGCCGCTGCTCAGGAACTGGCTGGGCATCGGCCAGCAGGTGGTGAGCAATTGCATAGTGCATCACTTGTTTTATATATTGTTTTATCATTATTATTATTATTCTCCCTTCCTTTTCTGTCCTATTAAATTGTCTTTATCTTAACCCACGAGTTTTAAGTTTTTTCTGATTCTCTCCCCCATCCCACTGCAGGGGGAGTGAGCGAAAGGCTGTGTGGTGTTTAGCTGCCTGCCAGGAAAAAAGAACCAGCTACAGAGCTTCCTGGAAACAGGTTTTCTTGGCACAAGAGCAGAAATCCCCCATGGAGGCTGTGTGCATGGCGCAGGGTGCCAGCAGCTCACCGGCTGCAGGGGCACTGCAGGGAGTGAAGATCAGCACTGCCGCTGCAAACCTTCACAGGAGCGCAGGGACAGGGGCTGTTTCTCCTTGGGATGGTGACTCACCACCGTGCCGGTGCCACCCGCGGTGGTGTCCCTTAACCAGCCTGCTTCAGCCCTGATACCTGCCATGTGGGACGCTGAGAGCAGCGGGGTTGTGCAGCCCAGGGAAGGAAGGGTGAAGGGCGTCTCACTGCTGTCAGCAGCTGCCTTGTGGGGGTTTGGAGAGATGCCAGAGCCAGGCTCTTCTTGGAGGATGAAAGGCAACGGTGCCAGTTGCACCCAGGGAAATTCCCATTGATAGTAGGAAAAATATTTCCCCGCAGGGGTGAACAAATCCTGGAGCAGGATCTCCATCCCTCCACCCTCTCCCTTGCTCCAGCTTTAGCCTGTCTTGGCATCTCGGTGGAGAGCATTGCACAGGCCTTCCGCAGGGACAAATATCTACCTGGAGACAAAGCACAGGGCTGGGACCTCAGTGGGTCCCTCTGCTCCTCTCAGCAGTAGAAGATAACGAGCTGTGCCCCTTCCCTGCTCCATGGTAAGGAGCAAGAGGAGACTCCAGCCGTGCCACTGGCCAGGGTGCTCCATCCCCGCACTGGCACTGGCACCAGCCTCATGCACGGGGTGGTCTCCTCCATCAGGAGAGCATCACCTCCGCGCTCCTGTGCCCCGGCAAGCCTGCACTGTGCCGAAGGGGTTAGGCAGGGGCAGGTGGGCAGGATCAGGGGCACAAACAGGATGTGCCAGCTTAACTTCAGTCAGCACCTGCCTTCTTCTAGCACTTACAAGCTATTGGAGAGAAATCTTGGCTGGCGGAAGGGGAATTTAGGTGGCAGAGGATTAGTGTCAGTCATCAGCCCCAGCCTCCCTGCAGGTCTGGAGATGCAGGCTGGCTCTGGGACCTGGTCTCCACTTAATCTCCCCGGGGTGCTGCCAAAGAGATGCCAAAGCAGGGAGGACAACGGCTCCTCCCTGCTGATGCTGGTGGCCAGACCTCCAGGTGCAGCCGCTCCTAACCCAGAGCTGGCTGCTCCCCAGGGGCTGGACTGACAGCGTGAAGCCCCCTGTGAAGAGGGGACCCCAAAAGCAGAGCCCTGACCCACGGGCAAGGGATGCTGGCTGCGCTGCCTGACGGCAAACCCTCGCCTCCTTGCACGTTCGGTGGGTTTGGCAGCTACCAAAGCATGCCCGAGGACTGGCAAGGGGTGCTGGGGGGTGCTGGGGGTCCCATCCTATGGGACCCCTCTCCAGGCACTGCTGGGGTCCTGGTCACCACAGCAAGCAGAGGGGTCCCCTGCTGCTTTCCTGGCACAAGGGGCTTCCACCCACTGCTGGCTCCCAGCTGGCCATGCACTGAAAGCAGCGTGTCCAGTGTTGGGAACACATCCTTCTGGGGCTAAACCCCTTAACCGCCTCTGGCTGCAGGAGACCTCCTGCCCTCGTGCTGCCCACAGTCCCTGCTGACACGTGGGCAGGAAAGAGAGCCTCTGCCTCCTTCCAGCAGCTGTCTGGGTGCCAAGTGGGTGAAAGCACGGCTGCTTCACTCGCCTCTGCTCCCCAGGAGATGCACCGGGGAGTGAGGAAAGGGGCTTTCCGCTCGCGTTGTGAAAGGGGAATGTGACGGGTTTCCCCTCCCTCCACTGGGGTCAGTGGGATTTCTAAGAAGCGAGTGGTCATCTCTGAAGTGCATCCCTGTGGCATGCAGGGAGGTCACCCCATCCCCCTCACAGGGCTGAGCCTTGGGGACCCAGGGGATGTTTGGGGAAGAGGGGATGTTTTGGGGTCCAGGCTCTTCAGAGGCACACACAGGCAGGGAACAGGCAGGGGATCCGGTGTGACGTGGGAAAAGGGGAGAGCATCGTGTGTGCGCTGACCCATTTAAGCCTCATCCAGAGCAATCTGGGAGCGCTGGAGCTCCAGCCCCGAGGACACCACGGGCAGTGCGAGTCACCTCTGAGCACTCACCCCTGCAGAAGCCCCAATAATGCAGTTGTTAAAGTTGAAACCATGCATGGGGGGCGATCCCCATGGGAAATCCAACTCATCGAAATGTAAATGGGCCGTGTGAGCATCGCCTCCATCCCCTGGCTCTCCTCGGGGAGCAGCAGCTGTGCTGCCACTGTCCTGGAGGAACCCAGACAGTGGAACCCAGCCAGCTGCAGGAACCCCCAGGGCAGCTGCTCCCTGCTGGGCTTGTGGGCTCCGGTACTCTCCCCGGGGTGCTTTGCGGTGCTCAGCTTTCCACCTCCGAGCTACGGAGCTGGAAAGTGTAAAGGGGGAATTTCAGCAAGTTCCAGGCACAGCCAGTCCCCGGGGCAGGATCTGGCCTGGCTGCATTCACCTCATTGGGAAATACTGGGCAGGCATTGCAGCTGTTTCAATTTCCCTTGCATCTCCCGGCATGAGGGAGCCTCCCGCACAGCTCCCATTGCAGCCCCAGACCCAGTGTGGCACGCGGACTGGGGCCACTGCCAGCCCATGGGGCTTGGGGCTCCGCTGGATCTCCTCTAGCTGAGGGAACCCAGTCAATCTGATTTAAATAGAATTAAGGAATAGAAAAAAGCAAGCCATGACTTTGCCCAGAGGGAGTAAAGATGGTCCTGAGAGTCTGGCTGAGAGGGATGCAGAAGGTGCCAATTCCTGCTCTGCTAGAGCCCATCCCTCCCTAACACTCGTTGCCTTCAGTGGCATTGGTGTTGAGGTCACTGTAGACGATGGGCAGCAGAGCCAAGACCCTTCAGCTGGGTCCCACTCAACTCCACCCGAGAGAGCACCCATCTCCCGGGGTCCCTGCAACGCACGTGTCCCTCAGCATCATCTCTGGGCTGCACAGTCTCCCAACTGGGTGCTTCCTGCAAATGTCCTTGGACATGCTGTGATGGCTCTGAGATGGCAGCGGCCAGGTGGGATGCCCCCAGCCCTGGCTCCCTGCCATCACACTGCCTGTCCTCCTCTCTGCAGCCTCTTCAGAGGTTTCAGGAGGGGGTGGCTGGGGAACAGCTTGGAGACCTGTGCAAAAACCAGCCCATCAGCAATTTCCTTGTTATCTCCCATGTGGCTTGGCAGGAAGGATGCCCAGTGAGGCTGCAGCCCAAACTCACCTGTGGACAGACCTAAAAGCACATAGGATGGACCAAAAGCCCTGAAGGCTGCTCTTTTTCACCGCTTTGTTGGCTTTTTGACACCGGGCAGAGGAGGCTGTGGGGTTCTTGGTCTGGTGCAATGCTGGGACATGGCTCACATTGGCCCCGCTGCAGCACATCCTCAGAGGAGAGCAGATGCTCTTCCACTGCCCCTTGGAGAGCTGCAGCCCAGGAGCAGATCTGCATTCCCCAGTGGCATGGGAAGCAAGCAGAGGGACATGGGAGTCTGGGCGGGTGGAAGGAGGACCATCAGCATGAGGACACACCAAAGCCAAGGGGCTCCAGCCAGCAAAACGGAGGACAGGGGAAGGAGGGCACCTGGGAGCTACCTGTAGGCAAAGAAAGGGTTGAGAGGAGGCTCTGGGCTGGGGAACTCTAGGAGAGGATGGGAGCCAAGGGATGGCTGGGACTGGGAAATGCCTTGGGGCAGGAAAAGTGGGAGTCCCTATTGCCCACCAGCCACTTCTCCACCTCCTCTCTGCTCTCAAGACTGTGGCAGACCCCAGGAGGGCAGTGTTGGTGGAGAGAGCACCAAAAAAACACCTTGAAGCTTCAGCTGGAAACAACAGCCCCTCTAGCACCCACACGGCCCCAGAAACGGCCCTTGGCACCTACGGGGCTGCTGCAGCGTAGCCGGCTCCTGCTTCTCGGGAACAGCGCAGGCGGAGGGACAGACCCGGTGTGCACGTCTCTAGGTGAGCCTCACCGGAGCTCAGCCTGGCATTGCAGCCCCGCACGCTCCGCTGACGGCACAAGCCTGGAGCTCCATCTGCACCAGCTAATGGCTTGAGCTAATCACTTGGCCTGGGTTCAAGACTTCCCTTTTTTTGGCTGCACTCTGTGGTTTCTGTCTTGCTTGGCTACTTTCTGATGTCACCGAAGCCTTTCTGCTCCAGGGTGGCCAAGCTCTCCTAATTTTTTGCTCTGCTTGACATGGGTGCAGTTTTCTTGCCTTCCCTGCAAAATATCTGGGGGTGGAAGGGTTGTACAGCCCTTGCACACCCGCTGCCCCAGCACATGCTGCATCGACCCTGCCCTGTCTGTGTGTGTTGGGCAAAGCAGCGGGCTTGTGACTGTGTGAATCCTCCTCTGCTTCTTCACTGCAGCATCATCACAGAGCACCTTCTTTACATCGCTTGTCTCAGCTGGGGTCTGCGGATTCAGCTCCTCCATGGGGAAAGGGTTTTGGCCCCTGCTGCATGCTCCAGATCCCAGCCCATCACCTCTCCCTTCAGCTTCTCGCAGAGAATCTCCTCGAAGGGGTTTCCCTTGTGCCACCTCATCGTGGCACTGCGGCCACCTGCCCCGCCAGCAAGAGGCTCCCGCTAACCCTGACACCTTATTTCCCTTAAAAGCAGCGTTCTGCAGGAAAACTGGAAGCAGTGTGCAAACGCCTGTGTGTGTGTGCAGGCACAGGCACACGTGGGGCTGCATTTGTGCATCTGTTTCCATGCTCACGCATGCCTTCCTGCACAGATAGCAGTGCCCAAGCGTGGGACAAACTCTGGTGCTTTTCCACAAGCCCTGCTTTTAGGATAAAATTTAGGGTAAATTAGAACACCCCCATGTGCATGTTTTTTAACCTGTCTTAGCCTAAGCCCCACCTAGCCTCTGAAGGGCAAAAAAAGGCCCGTGTGGTGTTTACATCTGCAGCCACAGAGACACCAGGATACTTTTCACGTGCTGGCTCGCTCCTGCAATCTGCTCATGCTTCGCTGTTTGTGGTGGCAGACATATTTGGCTCGGCCTCATTTCTAGGGGGTTTTTGCAATCATTTCACAATCTCCTGACACCACAGCCAGCACAACAAGGAGTCCTGCAGAATGCAGGGCCAGCCCCGCAGGGCTGGATGCAGTGCGTCCCCAGCAAATGCAGGGCTGCCTCCAGCCCTCCCACGGCAGCCCCGGCTGACTCCTAGTGCGTGGGCGCCAGTTCCCAGACTCCCAGCAAAGCCCAGGTCAGAGCACAGCCTCATTAATAACTTGGTTTAATGCTGTTTTCTCAAAGCAGCGGGGAACACAGAGCCCCTACTTTGAGCAAGCAGTGCTTGTCCAGGGAGAGTTAGAAGGACAGGCTCGGCCATGAGCAAAAGACACTGTGTACAAAACCGTATTGTGCCCCTGTGTTTGCTGGCATCTCGGGACCTCTCAGTGGGGACAGCTGAGCGAACAGGATGGCTTCACCTTGCTGTGCAACCCAGCTGGAAGAGAGGGGACTCGCACGGTCCCCATCCCCTGTGCCAGCAGCTCCCAGCCCCTGCACCCCATGGACGGAGCGCCCAGGGGGGCTGCCAAAGCCAGGACCTGGGGGATGATGGTGTGTGGGGCAGGAGAGCAGCCCCCCCATACAGCCCTTCCCACCCCACCAAAGCCCATCACAACAGCTAGAACGAGTGAGTTTGGTTGTAAAGGATATATTTTATTGCCTCGCATCCTGTCCAAAAGCTGGTCTGGCAGACGGCCGCATGCTCCCACGTGGAGGAGAGGGCAACACGGAGCCAGCTCAGCACCTGTCCAGTACTCAGGGACGGTAGCTTGGACTTCACAGTTTCTTTACACAGCCTTAAAATAATAGACATAAATGCCCGCCTAATAAAGCAATCAAGCCAGATAAACGTGCTTGATAGAAACACTCTGCTACAAGCTTTACTTCAGCCAACACACGGCTTTTGCTGATACTGTTAAGCCCTGCAAATCCTATTATTGCAATTATATGACTTAATAGACCTTTACTGACCAAAGTCCACGTCTGAAGTCTCTGCAAGCAGATAACACTGCGGCTGCAGTACAGCCCTTCAACTTGCTCCTTCTCGGCATGCTGGAGGAGGTTTGCAAGCACAGGGAGATGCCATTTTCCCATTTTCCCACCAGCCCTGTCCCAGGGATCTGTCCCCCCTCTACTTGCAGTCTCACGTTATGGTGTCCTCGGATTAGTGACCTCTCATTTTACTAAAGATTTGGGATAGAGCTGCTTTCTGTCTGCGATTAGTTTTGCAAACTCTTCTATTCGCCCACCTGCGCAGCCTCACGTGCAGTTTTCACCATGTGGGCTTTTCAGACTTGGGAAGAAAGTATATGAGAGTTTCTTTTTTTTTTTTTCCCCCAGAAAACTAAGCATTTGGCTTAATAATGTCTGAATCTCTGACAACAGCAAAACCAAAGGATATAAAAGGGTAAAATTCCACTAAAATGAATAATTGTTCTGATTTCATTGCGATTTTGTACCTAAAAAAAATAAAAATCAAAGGGACAAATCCTGACTATCTTCTTCCAAACTACACTGCAACAGCGTGCTATAAAAGCCGAAGGGAAAGCCTAGAACAGCCCAGACATAGAGCCACACTGTCACCCCTGCTGTCCCCAAACTCCCCATCTCAGCCACTATTAATTGCCCTGTGAGGAAGCACCCAGCAAGCAGCCTGGGCAGGACCGTGGGGACATGGGACCTGCCTGGCACCCCACAGCCCTGCAAGCCAAAAAGGAGCAAACAGGTGAGAGGGAAATGAAAAGCAGCCATCGTTTATTTGGTAGAAAAATAAGAGCAATCTTCCAGAAAAGCCAGCCTGCAGCACAAAGGGTACTCTGTGAAGCACAAGGAGCCAGAAGTAGAGCCCTCCAGGAAGACTGAATGAAAGCACAGTCTTTAAATATAAATACAAATGTATAAAACCTCCCCAAAAAGTCATAGGAAAAGCTGCCGTGCTGCCAGGCTACAGAAATCCCCTCTGGTAGGAAGGCTGCCCACTTCCCCCTCGGGGCCGTGGCTCAGCTCCCATGTGGGTCCAGGTCCCCGCTGGCGTGGCAGTGGGGCGAACGAGGACCTGGGTGCCCCCCGCCACCAAGAGCACCCAGCCAGTGCTGGGGGAATCTCTGCGGCAGGTTCGGCAGTGCCGAGGGGGATGCGGAGCACAGGGCAGCCCCCTCGGCCAGCCCCCTCCTCTCCTCGGGGCCAGCGGCGGGGCAGTGGGCGGTCTGTGGATGTCCATTGCCGGGCGGTGGGTCTGTCATCGGTGGGGAAAGCATCCGTCCTAGGGGAGAGGAAGGCAAGGAGGCGGCGGTGAGGTGGAGAGGGTCTCAGCAAGAGCACCCACCCCAGCCGGGGGGCCGTTGCCTTGCATGATGTGCTCTTGCCCATCCCCAAGCATTGCCTTGCCCAAGCGGCTCGAGAAAGAAATCTGATTTTAAGGCAAGCACAGACCAGGAGGGAGCTGTGCCCTAGGTGCCTCCACGCTCCAGCCACAGCTGTGGCAGCCCTCCTAGGCTCAGCCCAGGGAGCTGGGTGCCTGCCCTCCCACGGAGAAGGTTCTGGGATGGGGGGCAGCACCCTCACCCCATCACCCTGCTGCCCCCTGCTCCCCCCTGCCTACCTCTTCAGGCCTGACTTAGACCTGCTGCTGCTTCTGCCGCTTGGGTCGGCCCCCGGGACGTGAGGAACGTCCCTTCTTCTTGTCCTTCTTGTCATTCTTCACCTTCTTGTCCAGGTTCTGCATCAGCTTCTGGACAGCGGGGTCGGTGGGAGAGGCACAGATTTTCTTATTCCTCTTGGTGGTGAACCTGGGGGTGCAGACAGAAAGTTTTGCTGGAGGATGGGCAGGGGGGAGGACACAGGGAGGGAGACTTGGCTGGAGTCGAACTGCTCTGGATGGTCCCGACCGCAGCGGGGTACTCACACAACAGCATGCAGCAAACATCCCGACTCGGGTCCCTGCAGGCTGTAGGACTTGACCCAGACGCTGGGGATGGCTTTCTGGCTGTGCTTCAGGCAGCAGTCCGAGGCTGAGCTGCCAATGCCTGGGGACAAGGCGGGGACGTGGGATTTCAGACTGAGCCAGGGCACCTTCCCAGCCCAGTGGGAGCACAGCACGGCCGGCTGACAGCACAGGGCTTGCTTGGTGTCATTCATGGGAGAGATGCTGGGGCAGCACTTGAGGGTGGGAGCTCTCAACCCCAGTACTCAGTTGCAGGTCAGACCCTGCCCCGGGGATACGTGACACCAATTTCACTGCCAGCGGAGGGGAAACTGAGGCAGAGACAGGCTCCTCGCAAGGGACTGAACCTTGTTCTCCTGCCTGCATCGTTCAGCTTCGAGTTCTGCTGCCTCACCAGCCACGTGCATACGCACACATGCTCCCAAGCCAAGCAAGCACTGCAAGCCAACGCCGCACGCCAACCAGGTGTGCACACACACACACACCCCCCTACACACGCCTGCGCTGCAAACCCCACACCCCCAGCCATGCACCCACCCAAAGGCACCACAAACACCCACCGTGCACTGCGACCGCACCACCCAGCACCCTGCGCAGACCCCGCCAAGCACCCATCCCCTGCCCCATCCCACCACAGGCGGGCAGGAGGGCTCCGTGCCCCTCACCTTGAGCTTGGGTGATGAGGAGGGTAGCAGCCAGCAGGAGCAGTGGCAGGAGGAGGCGCAGAGCCATGGCGGGTGCTGCAGGTGCTGAGCTGGGCAAGGCTGGAGAGCAGGACGCGCGCTGCTGCCTTGTGCCGAGGCTGCTCCTATTTATCTCTGGATGCTTTGCTTTCATTTTCGGCCAGCCTGGCAGGCAGCCCACTAGCCAGCAGAGGGCTGGGTGATGGAGAAGTGGGAGGGTGGGGGATTCCTGTAAGCTGCAAGCCCCCCTTTACGGACACGTCCTGTCTTGTTTCCAGCTGCCCATCACAGCATGGGATGCCAGGTGGGGGGCATTGCCGGAGACACGGCCCCCATCATGGCTAGATGAGTTTGTGAGGTCCTGTTTCCTATCCGGTCCTGCAGCCTGCCTCTACCTGCTCTTGGTGGGTCGGGTGTTGCTGCTTGCCTGTTTGTTCCCCAGACAGGGACCTTGGCAGGTGGCCAAGCCATTAGGGAAACCAAGGAGTCAATCTGTTTTGCTTCCCCACCTCGTGCTTTGCTCCCCAGCCAAGCCACCCACCCCACACAGGTGAGAAGGGGCTCAGTGTGACCCCACATCCCAGCCCCCCTGAGCCTCCATCCCTGTCCAGCTGCCTTGGGGGCCTCCCCAAACATCTGGACACATCTGTAGGGCTGGGATGTGCAGGGGCTGGACTGCAAATGGGGCTGGGGGAGATAGCATAGCCCACCGTGTGTTGGTGCTGATGCCAAATTGGCATTGCCAAATTGGCATGCAAATTGGCATCCTCCCAAATTGTGAGGAGCTGAGGATGAGTGGGGACCTCAGCTGGCTGGAGGAACGGGCTGATGAGAACCTCCTGAGGTTCAACACAGACAAAATGTGAAGTCCAACAGGAGGGACGGCATGACCCCAGGCAGCCAGACAGGTTGGGCATGGATGGCAAGACGGGGGCTATGCAGAAGTGGACCTGGAGGAGCTGAACAGGAGCCCTCAGGGCACCCCTGTGGTGACAAAGGCCATCCAAAGAGATGGCCACGTGGCTGGACCAAGCCCTGAGCAACCTGGTGAAACACCGGTCCTGCTCTCAGCAGGGGATGGCCAGAAACCTCCACATTTTCATGCAATTGCCAGGGAATGGTCTGGAAGAGACCAAGGATGGAGGTTTCACAACCACTTTGGACAACCTGTTCCAGTGCTTGGAAAGTTCTCATGTTGAAAACATTTTCTCCACTATTTAATTGCAATTTCCCTTGATGCAACCGGTGCCACTGCCTCTCGCCCTGCCCCAGGGTCCCGCCGAGAAGAGCCGGGCACCAGTGTCTCTCCAGCCCCCCAAGGCAGCCAGCAAGGAGCCTCCTTTGCTGTCCCATCCCCAGCTTCACCACCCCACTGCTCACAGCCCCTCTTTGCCTGCCCTGGCCTCTAGCTCCTTGGCCAGCCCCACTCCCTCTGCTTGTGTCAGCCGTGGCGCAGGAGCCCCGACAGGACGCAGAGCTGTGATGGGTCTCCCCGATGCTGGTGGGGACCGAGCCCCTTCCCCAGCCCTGCTGCCTGCGCCCTGGGGTGCAGCCCCAGGACTTTTCACCGGTTCCTGATAAGGACCCTCATAAACAGTTATCAAGGGCAATGAGTAACCCAGGGGGAGACCAAAGTCCCGGCTGCTGTAGAAAGCAGAGCTGCGATAAGATGCCCAGGCTCTCGGTCCCCTCAGAGGGGAGGGGGCAATGCCGGTGTCATGGTGGCCTCACCAACAACTGCCCTCCCACCCTCTTTTGGGCACAGAGACCGGCAAGCTGCAGTGGCTTGCTGCCTTCCTCGGGGACAAGTTGGGTGCCTGGGGCAGCGTGGGATTCAGGTCTGCACTCCTGCAGCTTCCCCCATCACCCGTGCAGAAGAGAAAGGGAGCTCTCATGCTGGGGGTACCCGCGTGCCCAGTGCCCGGATGGGGGGAGGCAGCTCCCCACGCACTCGTGCAGCACCGAGGCTGATGTGGTCTCAGGCAGCAGCCCCAGGCTCGGGCCATGGGCCGCAGCGGGTTGCCTGTGGGTGCCTCTTCCCAGGGTGCCTGGCAGCACGGGGAACTGGTCCCTGGAGGCATCCTATGTGCTGTCACCCATCCCTCCAACCCCAAAGCACCACTGGAATCAGGACAGGGCAGGAAAAGGAGAGCCACACTGGCTCTTACTGCCTTTCCAGCCTTTTTTTGTGCAACCTCTCCAGGCAGCAGTGCCCAGCTGAGCACCTGGATGAAAAGGTGCCCAACTGTGCTCAGCAGTGCCCAACTGAGCACCTGGATGGAGAGGTGCCCAACTGTGTGCCCAACTGTGCTCAGCAGTGCCCAGCTGAGCACCTGGATGAGCACCTTGCCCTTGGCACATCTGGGACACTCTCCTGCTGCAGATCCATGTGCTGGAGAAGCTGGGGGAGCACTGATCCCATAGCCATCCACCCTGGTGAAGTGTCTCCCAGAGCCTATGTGGTATGAGGACAAGGGATAGGGATGGAGGGGAGACATACCACAGGTTGTCCCCAGCACGGACTGGTCCAGCCCAGGGCTCCCTCCACTCCTGAAGGAGCCCAGGAGAGCTCTGCAGTCCCAGCGTGGAGCTCAGCTCCCTTCCTTGCCCAGTCCCAGCCCCAGCCACAGCAGCAGGCGCCTGGAAAGTCCCTGGCTCTCTGTGTGTTTTCAAGACACCACAGCAGCATCCTCTGGCCAGAGGCCAGCCCCAAGTATGGTCTGAGCTGCTGAAGAGGGTCAGGGCACGCGTTCCCTTCACAGGCATCAGTCTTTGGCAAGGCTCTGGTTGCTGCAATTTGCACCCTGAAGAAAGCAGCTGGCTGAGCAGACCCTCAGTCCATTCTCTCCAGGGAAGGTGCATCGGAGAGGATCCGGGAGGGAACAAACTAAGGGCAGGGGTACTTGGCCATTGATCTGGCTGAGCAAAGCAGACACACCTGTATGCCTGATCAGCAGGGCCCCATGGAAACTGGCATGGAGGTCCATGCCTCATCTCCTATCCTGCCTCCCTTCCTTCAGACCCCCCAGTTCACTCATTCCTCCCCAGGTGCCTTGCTCCATCACCTGTCCCCCCCGCCCAGGGAGAAACCAGGGAGCTTCTGGCAATGAGAGAGGGGTGAGCATCCCTGTTTGCAGGGGGGTCGCAAGGCAGACTGAACTTTTGGGATACAGAGGAGCTGCTGGGGGTGGAGGCAAGGTTTTTCAGGGCTCTCCAACACCAGCAGCCTCCAGCAGCCGCTCGGCCAGGCACAATTTCTTGCATGCACCCATATAAACCCATTTCTCACCAGCTTGGGCTCCTGCAACCTCCAGTCTTTTCCCAGAGCTCAGAGGTCCAGGATGGAGACAGACACAGGGAAGGGGACACAAACAGGCAGGGTGTCCCTCTGCAGTGTCTCAGCTACAGGGAACCCCCTTCTGGCCCCAGCGTCCGTGTCAGACACCACGCAGAGCCTTTGCAACAGGGCTTTGTGCAATGGTGCTTCCAGCTGCCCCCAAGCTCGGGCAGCCCAGCTCCGGCCCTGTGTGCGTCCCTGTGGTGGAGGGACCTCCACACTGCAGGAAGAGGGGAGGGTGTCCTAGGCAGACTACGGCGTCCCTGCACACCAAGTGTGTAAAAACAGTGGGACCGTAGCAAAGGCCACCAAACCCTCTTGCTTGTGAGCCTTTCCCAGGCAGTAAGACCACTGTGGGAGCTTGTAGGGACTCACTCAAACCTCCATTGCAAATGCTTCCCATGTTCGCACCCCACACCCCAGCACCAGAGCCTCAGGTTCGCCTACAAATTACTTCCCTGGCTTCCAGCATCACAGTTTCCTGGCATCTCACCCCGTAATGCCAGGACATCGTCTCTCCTGACCCCGCAGCCCTCTGCTCATCCAGCTCTGGGCTGCCCTTCAGCCCTGCAAAAGCCCCCAGCTCTTCCCTGCTTCACCAGACGTGGGGTCTGCTCCCCGGGTGGCTCGGGGCTGGGAGCAGAGGCTCCTTGGGTGGAAGCATGGACCAAAGACATCGAGGGGAGCCAACCAGGGGGACTGGGAATTTCCAAATCCTTCTGGATGCTGCCTCTAAGTTAAAGTAACTGCCAACAGGAACAGGGTCGCGCAGCTCCGCTCAACCCGCTGACCGGCAAATTCCTTCCTGCAGAGGCCCCGATTCCCAAGACCCAGTGCAGAGGTAGTTTGCAAAGCCCAGCGTGGAAAACCCCCATGACTGGGAAGGGGAGTGGGCTGCCTGCCAGGCACACCGTATAGAAACGCCGTATAGCAAAATGGTCCTCGGGAAGCAGGAAAGAATTGCTGGAAGCTGGCAGCACACGAGCCAGGCAGGCTCCCCGCTGGCTGCCGCACCGTCCCCCCGGTGTTCGGCGAGGCTGATGGGAAGAGCTGCATGAGCACAACATGCTGGGAAGGGCAAGGACGCCAGCTCCCCGGGAGTCCCCTCCCTGCGCATGGGCGCTGGAGCTGGCTGGGCTTGCAAAGGGTCTTCGGCCAGGTTTCCCAAGTCGACAAGTTTGCCCCTTCCCTTCGGCAAGTTTGCCCCCTCACCCTCCCCACCGCCCCCCGCCTCACCCACACTCCCCAGGTGGAAATTTGGTTTCCCAGCTGGGTGCGGGTGCAAGGAGTTAACCCTTTGGTTGCTAGCACGCCTGCAGAGCGGCTCAACCACATTGGGGCAGGGCAGGCGTGCTGCTGGAAAATGTGCAAGGGGGTAGCAAGCGGGCTGAGAGGGACCCGAGCGGGTCCTGCGCCTCAGCAAGATGCCCTCTTCCTACAGCATCCTCTGCGTGGCCTGCACTGCCTGTAGTGCTCCCTCAGACCAAAATGCAAGGAGCTGGGCAGGGTCTGTGTTTTGTCTCCCTGTGGAAAGCACATGGTCATGGTTGCTCCCCTCTTAGCCTTCCTGATCCAGGCGTTACCCAATACACGGGGTCCTTTGGGCTCGGGCTGTTGTGAGCGTGCACATATGTCACCGGGAAATATATTCAGTGCTGAAAGGGGTGATGGCTCAGAGCTTGTCCCTCTGTGGCATGGCAGAGACCTCCATGGGGTGGCCAAGGTTTGTGGTCGAAAGGGGACACGATGAGAGGCTCCTGCTCTTGGCAGAGATGCTAGGCCAGAGAGCAGCAGATTCTGCAGGGATGAGAGGGTCAACTGGTGTTTGCATAACCCTCCAAAAACTGGAGCCCTCTCAGCTCTTCCACCAACCACAGTCCCAGCCCTCCCTCTTCCACCAAGAGGCACATCAATCCTCCATCCAGAAATCTCACGGTTCCTCGTACAGCAGCATAAAACATAGTGGAAACTGCTGGCGACAACCCAGCATTCGTTGAAAGTGGAGATGTAACAAGTCATAAATCCTCTCATGGCAAAGTCAGCAGCAGCCCCCAAAGCAAGGCACGGCGTGCGTGCCAGCCCAGCCAGGAGCTCTGCACAGCTTGGAAGGGGTGGGTTGGCCGGGCTCTGTCCAGGCAGGGATGCACACACACGTATGCTTCTTGTAAAAGGCATCGCCCTTGGCATGTGAATTCAGAGAGACTCGAGAAGCTGTTGGGAAAAAAGCTGGCTGAGTGTTGTTGGAGAGGAAACTGCTCCTTCCTCAGCACCAAGACATCGGACTTTGTACTTGACACCAGCAGAGCCGTGCTGCAGATGCCCGGCATCCGCCCAGCAGCCCGTTCTGCCCCACGCTTCTGGCACGAGCTCAGCTCCGCGGGCTGGAGAGCCTGGATCCAGCCTCCAGAGCAAACAGCAGCTGGCACATGCAGCAAGTTCATCAGGAGGGGGGAAATGGAGACGGAGAAATTAAAGACAGCCGAAGGGAAATGAAGCAAAACATTGAGAAGCCTCTGAAGAGTTTGCAGAAGACATTAAAGCAACACATAAACTAGGAACTGGATACGCTTCAGCCAAGACTGGGAAACACCAGAGAAGGGCTCTGCTCCTGGTGATGGTTCAGCCGGCTGCTCTAACCAGGGAAGCAGCCACCCAGCGCCCAGGCAGCAGTGGAAAATGCAGAAGGCAGAGAGAAAGCAAAGCTCCCCACAGGGCTAGGAGCTGCCGGGCACCGACACCATGCAAAGACCCGTTGTGTTGCCTGCCAGCTTCATGGGCCACGAGCATCTGGACTTGGCATCAGAGGGAGAACCAGTGCCAGTGCCAGGAGGGCACCCGAATAGCGTCCAGCCGAGCCCTTCCCAGCAGCCTGCACTGAAAGGAAACAAATGCTGGAAGGGACGGAAATGGCTCAGGGGGCTCTGGGAGCCCAGCTCCACACTGGACAGGTCTCATCCTGCCCGGATATAATTAAAAGATAGGAAGAAGTTATATACTCCATACCTAAATATAACTGGTCATTAACAGTAATTCAGAGCAGCAGGGCAAAGCAAAGGAGCCATCAAAACCCTGCAATAGCTGACTCCACCATGGGGGCAGTGCTTGAAGACATGGGGAATGACCTGAGGGTCATTTTGGAACCCAGGCAGACAGGAGTAATGCAGAGGGGATGCCCTGCACCACCAAGGAGACCCGCATGATGCACAGCAACCTCCTCCCAGGCACACACAGAGCAGGGACTGACCCAGGTGCACCAGAGACCCGGGAGTCAAGACTGGCCATTTGACCTGGCCATCAAATTGGTCTCCAAGAGGAGGCAGAGAGAAAGAGGTACCTGCCTGAACACAGGTAAAGCAGTGTTTGGAGCCGGGACCCTGCTTGAGATGCCGCAGCCGGCCGGCGAGCATCTGAGCTCGTTGCTTCGGCGGGTGGTTGCAGGCAGCGTGCGATGGGCCGGGAGCAGTGCGAGGGGCTGGAAATTCCCTTTGGGGCTGGGGATCAGGCGAGATGGCTGTTTACAGCAAGGGAAGAGCTGCAAAAGCCAG
Source organism: Ciconia boyciana (assembly GCF_034638445.1). Taxonomy (NCBI): domain Eukaryota; kingdom Metazoa; phylum Chordata; class Aves; order Ciconiiformes; family Ciconiidae; genus Ciconia; species Ciconia boyciana. The sequence goes on from NC_132937.1 coordinate 23,522,073, forward strand.
GAGATGTCCCAGCATCATCTGCCTGCCAAAGGCCCACAGACCCTGCAATGGCAGCTCTGGGAAAGCCACGTAGTCAGTTTGCAAGCCTCTCCTGGGGGGCACCTGGCGCGGGCACCAGGAGGAAGGGGAGATGCACCGCCGTACCCCCTCGATGGGTCCCATCCCAACGCCTTGGCAGCAGAGCAGACCCGGCATGTTGCAGAGGTCTGGAGGAGCTCAGGGCTGCCAAGATAAGGCTGAGTCCAGGCCCTGTCCTGTGTCCCCCAGAAGTGACTGACTGTGGTCACAGGCACGAAGGGGAATTTTCCCCTCCAAGAATACCACAGGGGCTGCAGTCCCAACTTCCATCTATGCACGGCTCCGCTCCAAGCCTGAAGGTCCCTGTGACAGTTGCCAGCATTGCAAACCCTCACACGGCTGCACCAAGGCAAGGTTACAGAGGCACGAAAGAGGTTTACAAGACCAGTTGATATGTTGGCATTATTTGATAGGCAGGAAAAGCATCCTCGGGACATGCTGCTGTCTCCACTGCCTACAGCTACCTCCCGTCTGACACCTAATCACAGAGACAAATACCACAGTCCCTGAAGCCCCTCAGGACACAGCTCTGGCAGATGTGATCCATCCCATACCCCTTGGGTTTCTCTCTCCACTCAGCAGGAGACGAGGCCAGATCCAAATCTTCCCTTGGGTTTCCAGAGACAAATCATTTGCTGCCTGTTCCCATCTCTTGCCACTCTCTGTGGAGCCTTATTAGACTCAGGCTTAATGCTGAGCTGGGCAGGACGTGTCCCACCAACAACTCACAGCAGTGGCTTCACCCTCCCATCACAGCCCAGGGGCAGCACAGCTTTAACTTAAAAATAGGCTGATCTGCTGTAGTGCAGTAACCAGCTAAACCTACAGCTCTCTCACACACCCCCAAGTGGGATGGGGGAGAGAATCAGAAGGGTAAAATTGAGAAACCTCGTGGCTTGAGATAAAAGACAATTTAATAGGTAAAGCAAAAACCGCATGCACAAGCAAAGCAAAACAAGGAATTCATTCATGTCCTGGGTTTGGCTGGGATAGAGTTCATTTTCTTTCTAGTAGCTGGTATAGTTCTGTGTTTTGGATTTAGGATGAGAATAATGTTGATAACGCAGGGATGTTTTCGTTACTGCTGAGCAGTGCTTACACTAAGTCAAGGACTTTTCTGCTCCTCACCCCACCCCACCAGCGAGTGGGCTGGGGGTGCACAAGGAGTTGGGAGGGGACACGGCTGGGACAGCTGACCCCAACTGACCAAAGGGCTATTCCATACCATATGGCGTCATGCTCAGCATAGAAAGCTGGGGGAAAAGCTGGCTGGGGGTCCACTGCTTGGGAACTGGCTGGGCATCGGTCAGTGGGTGGTGAGCAATTGCATTGTGCATCACTTGTTTTGTATATTCTTTTATCATTATTATTATTTTCCCTTTCTTTTCTGTCCTATTAAATTGTCTTTATCTCAACCCATGAGTTTTACCTTTTCTTTTCTTTCCATTCTCTCCCCCATCCCACTGCAGGGGGAGCGAGCGAACGGCTGTGTGGTGTTTAGCCGCCTACCGGGTTAAACCACAACAATCCACTACTTCCCATCGGCAGGCAGGTGTTTAGCCACTTCCAGGAAAGCCTTCATCATGCTGATGAAATAAATACCTTCATCATATGTAGCAGTTACTTTGAAGACAAATGCCATAACTCCGAATGTCCCCCCTTCCTCCTTCTTTCCCCCAGCTTTTATTGCTGAGCACGACACCATATGGTATGGCATATCCCTTTGGTCAGTTGGGGTCAGCTGTCCTGGCTGTGTCCCCTCCCAACTCCTTGTGCACCCCCAGCCTACAGAAAAGGCTTTGAGACTGTGCAAACACTGTTCAGCAATAATTAAAACATCCCTATGTTATCAACACTGTTTTGGTCACAAATCAAAAACACAGCACCACATGAGCTACTATGAAGAAAATCAACTCTATCCCAGACAAAATCAGTACAATCTCCATCTTAATTCGATACCATTTATGTCATGCTGAGGTCCCACACCATCCCATACATCCTCATTAACCACCACCCTCCCTCCCATCCATTGATTTACACACAGATATCGTTCCTTTAGTCCATGGGCCACCCCTGTAAAATGTCCATAAAACATCCTTTGAGTTCATTTACTCCATGACTTCGGGCTCCATCTGTTATGGTGGTCACTCAGGACAGGAGAGGTGGTGTGTTGCGTGGAGTTATTGGGCACCAAAGCCAGCTCAGGTCGGGTCACTGCTGCACTTGCACTGCTTCTTGTAAGGCTTGTCCTCCACTGGTTCAGGTGGTTCCTGCTAAAGTACTTCCTATAACAAGCAACTCACATCATGGCTTACAACAACATAAAGGTATATCCATTGCAATCTCCACCCCTGGTTCCTATGGACCAGACCATAGGGTTTAACACTGCAATGAACTCCTCCCCTTGCCCCTGCTCTGCCATAGACTTATCCATGGGCCACAGTCCCTTCAGGGGAGAACCTGCTCTGGCATGGCCTTATCTGTGGGCCACAATCTCTTGGGGTTGTTCTTGCTCCAGTGTGGCCTTCAGGGGTCTCTTCAGGGGTTTACCTGCTGTGGCATGAACTTATATCCATGGCCACTGACATTTCAAGGTGTTCCAGCACAGCCTTATCCATGGCCATAGATGCTTCAATGTGTACCTGCTGTGACATGGACATAACCACAGCCACAGATGCCTTGGGGTGTCCTGCTCCCACGTGGACTCACCCACAGGTCTCAGTCCCTTCGACTCGAGTTCCCACTGGAGTTCCAGCCTGTCCAGTGCAGCTGCACAGGAACAGCAGCGATGCCCTGGCCATCTGCCAGCCCAGGCGCATGGCCATTGCTGTTATCAAAATGTTCCCAGGCACAGCAGAGTCAGATGATAAGCAGTATGGCAAGCAGCAAAAGCAAAAAGCAGCCACTAACAAGCACTAGAATCTAATATACCGTAAGGCAAGCAAGCCTCATGGCAGGCACAGGAGCCTGCCAGTTAGTAGCTAAACAGCTATAACAGCTATAAAATTCAGTCTAGCACACTCCAATCAAATCTGTCATTATCTTCGAGCCCTTCAAGCCCCACATTGGGTGCCAAAAAGGACTCTATCCCAGCCAAAACCAGTACATCTGCCATATCCCACATCAACAACTTTCTATTCCCTGGCTAGAGCTTCACCAGCCCACTCCAACTCTGCCCATGATGCTGTGGAAGACCCAGGTGGGATCACTGCAAGCACAAACTGCAAGACCCAACCTCCTTCCACCACTGAGGCCAAAATACGACAGTCAGGGATCTTTATTTTGATAGACGTGAAAGACAAAAGCAATGTTTATGTTCATCCTGTCTAACCACAGACCAGGAGCTATCATCGACTGAGCCCACTGTCATGATCGATCAGGTCAATTCCTCTTCCATAAGCACAACCCAGATAGCCCTGCTGTCCATCAGTAGGGCCAGTCTCAATAGTTTCAGCAGCCAAAATAACCTGTCCTTACAAAATGTGTGGCTGGCACAAACGCTGGGAAATCAGAAACAGGGCATTGGAGTTGATGTACCCTTGTGCACATGTACATCAGCAGACCGCTGCTGACACCATCCAGCTCTGGAGTCAGCCTTCCACAAAAAAATGGATAAGGCTTTGAAAAAAGGATGAGGAGGCATTTATAAAGAGATTCTAAAAGAGCCTGATATGGCATATCCAAGCCAGAACCTCCCCTTTATAGCACTGGGGAAGCTTTAATAGATGTCTCTAATGGGGCAGGAGACTGGCGTGCAGCCTTCTTTGTGTCCAGGCACCTACTTTGCGTCCCACCAGATTTGCCCCTCAACAGTACTCATCAGGCACATTTACTGACCCAAAGCTGCAGGTCCAGACCAGAGCGCAGTAAGTAGTTCTCTGTCTGTTTGGTTGGCCATGGCCAACAGTTTGTTCCCCACAGTAACTGCAATGATGAGCTGTCTCATGTCTACAACACCCAGTTTCCATGAGGAACACCCCACAAAACAAGAAACATCAGATACACCCTTCACCCAATATACCACAAGGAAATCCCACAATGGGCAGGAGGCATCCCTTGCCTTCTCAGGAATGGAGAACTAGTGGCACTTGCAGATATTGCAGAGCATTTCCAAAGTCCCTTAGCAAGCCCCAGGCTGCTCTGGAGATGCCATCAGGTCAGAGCTCAGGATGAACCTGACCCAAATGCCCATGCTCCTCCTGCACTCCCAAATCATGAGCTGCTTCTCACTCCACAAGATGAAGTTGCCCTGGAAAAAGGATCTTGGCTGAAAAACAGCAAGGAAGCTGGTGTCTCTTCTGCAGAAGAGCCCAAACCCTTCCTCTCTGACCTGGGGAGATGAACGAGCAATCTGCCTTGGCCCATCTGGTACTTCCCACAGCCTGGAGTTGCTCTGTCCCGATGGGCTGGTGTGTCCTGTCTCCATCCTTGTGATGCATCTCCAGAGCCTTGGCAGGCAGATGCTGCCGGGAGGTCTCCTAGCTTCTGGCCCTGCAGCTCTTCCCTTGCTGTAAACAGCCGTCTCGCCTGATCCCCAGCCCCAAAGGGAATTTCCAGCCCCTCGCACTGCTCCCAGCCCATCGCACACTGCCTGCAACCACCCGCCGAAGCAACGAGCTCAGATGCTCGCCGGCCGGCTGCGGCATCTCAAGCAGGGTCCCGGCTCCAAACACTGCTTTCCCTGTACTCTGGCGGGTGCCTCTTCCTGTCTGCCTCCCCTTAGAGACCAGTTCAACGTGACCCTTTCCCCTTTGCAGAGGGCAATGGAGACAGCAAGAAGGTCTTAACGCAACCAGGGCTGTTGTGGCATGTAGACGCTGGCTAGAGGGACATCCCTATGCACTCAAAGCAGATCTAGCTCTGGTGGCTGTGCTGTTGGGTGGCTCTGCACACACCCATGGGGCCCCGCACTGTGTGCGCTCTGAAGGTCCAACTCCCCATCTTATGACCAGAGATGCCCCATCCCTGCCTCCCCCATGGGTCCTGTCCCGATGCCCTGACAGCAGAGCAGACCCTGCGAGTTGCAGATGTCTGGAGGAGCTCAAGGCTGCCAAGACAAGATTCAGACCAGATCATGCCCCTGGTATCCCAACAGTAATTGACTGTGGTTGCAATCAGGAAGGGGATTTTGCACGCCCAGGAAGACCACAAGGGCCATGGCCCTAATTCCCATCTGCACAGGGCTCTGCTCCAGTACCGAAGGTCTCTGTGAGAGTTGCCAGCATTGCAAAACAACAGGCTCGCTGGAGGGAGAGGGGGAAGATGTACAAACCAGCAGCAGAGGATTGTGTGCCATTTCAGTGCCAAAAGCTCTGGGGATGCTCCTGCTCCCTTGGTATTTGCCTTGTGCTCCTACCCCTGGGAGCAGGACCACCAGCTCTGCAAGCCCAGAGCCCAGCTCCCTGCCTGAGCTGTGTGCCAGCTGCCCAGTGAAAAGGACCTTTGCTCTAAGCCTGGAAAACCAAAGGCCAAAGCATCTCCCCTCCTCACCACACAATGTAGCATCCCTTCATGATCCAACAGCCAAAGCTTTGTGAACCAAGAGAAACTCAATGCTGGAGCTAAAATCAAGAGCAGGAGAGGTGGGGAGCAGAGTTCAGGGTGTCTCCTGCTGCTTCCCAGCTGGGCATGGACAGAGGGCATGCTTACCCATCATGCTGGCAGTGCTGCGGGGTTCAGAGCTGCAGAAAAGGGGCTTCAGACCCCACACAGACACCCCTCTATTCGTCTGATTCCTCCAGTATCATGGAAAGGGGCACCACATGCTTTTTGACAAAGCAGGATTTTCTCTGAAGCAGCATCTGTATTTTCTCTTCCAAACAGTAAGACCCTGCCAGCCCCATGGCTCTCCTTGCCAGAGAGGCAATGGTACTCGGGGGATGAGGGCACAAGCCTCAGCACAGCCCCTCTGCCGTCTGGCAGGATGCCCTGAACCCCCCTGGGCTGCAGGACCCCCCCCAACTTCCTCTGCTCCCCCTGCAATGGCCCTGCTGCCCTGGGGAGGTTGTGTGTCCCTGTCCCTGTGCCCTGGCAGCACTAGCACACATAAAGATTGGTCTGAGCAGGTTTGGGTAGAGGGTTTGGACCATAAATGCAAAGGGCAGGTAGTGTGTTTACAGCCAAAAGCATACATAAACCACTCTGCTCTCCAAAAGGGGAGGCTGGAACAGGCAGGGTGGATGGCTGACCTTGCACCTCTGCATGGCTCCAGCTTCTCAAGCAAGTAACTTCCACGTGGGGGACCCCCACCTCCCATCATCAGGCCCATGACACTACCCCATCTCCTCCCTGCCTCTCGTTGAGTGCCTTTTCATCTCCCATCCTCGTGATACTAGCCTCTTTTCCCAGAACAATAGATCTTCCTGGAACCTGTTGAAATTTGCAGTCGCTCATGTATCTGAGGGAATTAAAAGATTAAGCATATCTCCAGGCTGCCAAGCCCGATCTGAGAGTCCAGCTGAGATCACACACAACCGCTTTGGCTAGAACACTGCAAAGATAAGGATAACGCTCCAAACATCCAAGCAGCTCTTGGAGGTCAAGTTGCTCTCCCTTCCCACTTGGTGTTATCTGCTTTGGGATCTCCTGGGTCACACACAGAGATCAGGAAAAAATCCCGTCTTATTTAAAAATGTTCAATTGCCAGAGACGTCCTCCAGCCTGGGGATGCGCTAGGGGCTAAGTGTCTCCCCAGACACGTGCACCATCTTTCTGGTCACCCCTGTACCCCTGTCAAATATTGGCATAACATTTTCTTGTAAATCTTCTGGAAATCCCCGCTGTCCCGAGACTTGGCCGGTGCCTGTGCTCGGCACGCTTTGCTGGAATAGGCATTTTGTATACGCTAAAGTGAGTGACGCAGGACGTTAGAAGAGCTCTTCTGGGGTGGCGCAGCCCATCTGAGATTGTAGTCCCAAATCTCCTGTCGAGGACCTCCCTGAAACAATGCACAGCGTCCGTCCACCTCCGCCGCAGTTCCTTGATCGTGAGAGACCCCAGCGTGCTGGCCCCAAGCCGCACAAGAACAGCTGGGTGCAGAAAGCTACAGCTGGGAGACCTGAAGCCTGGACCCACCGCCAAACCCAACCGGGGGATCAGCAGTGTCCCCCCTGGGTCTCCGTGCAGGCAGTGATGCCTCCCTGCCCCAGAGCCATCTCACAGTCGTCTGTGGTCGGCACCGTGCAGGGCTAAGACTGAGCAACCCAGTGGTCTCCTCCAGCCTTAAACACCAAACCGTGTAAGCAGAGGCCCAGAGGAAGAAGAAACAAGGGGAGATGTGGCACCCACACCTTCCCCTGTCCTCACGGCACAGCCAGGGCTCTCCTGCCCATCGCTGGCTGCCAGACCGTCTGCTGGCCAAAGCCACCAGCGCACCACACACTGCCTGCTTTCTTCTCCCACGCCGAGGATGCCCCCATAAAAAGCTGTCCTTCCAGTCCCTCGGTACTAAACTCAACACAGTGCAATTTCTGGGAAGCTTTGGATCTCACATGTGTTTGTCCCACTTCCCAGGCTCCCCAGCTGCCCAGCTGTTCCTTTCCATTTCAACTAATCACAGAGATTAAGGCAAAGACCCAGCCTGGAAGGTTTGCAAACAGCTCCAGTCTGTTTCTGCAAACAGCTTTTGCAGTCGCACTCCTGCACAAAAGCACACGGCCTAATAAACCCCGTGGCATCTGTGCAGGGAATTCCCAAGAAGGGCTCAGTGCTAACCTAGCCCAGCCAGGAGCCAGCCACCAGCTTAGGGATGGCAAATGGTGGCTTGCAATGGCAAACCACAGGGCCACCAGGCACAGGTCCTTCAAAGGGGAAGCTAAGGGAGGCAGCAAGGCTGAAGAAAAGGTGCCCAGAGCTATCAGAGGGAAGACTCATGTCCAAAACACATCTCACCACAGAAGCTGGGTCCTCGTGTCCCCTGTCCTCCCAAGAAGTCTGCCCGGCTGTCACCTCCATCCTCCTGAGCACGCTACCACACTCATGCCCTCGGGGGCTCGGTGGAGCTGAGCGGCCAGCCCGGGGCAGAGGGGACCCTCCAGCCCCCAGTCCTCCTGGCAAGAGTCCCCCGTCCTCGTGCTGCCCCGCGGCTGCAGGCAGTAGCTGCTGGCTGGAGCTGTTCATTACTAGATTGACTCCAGATTTTGCAGCCTTCGAACTCTCGTGGCCAGGAGACTCCAGGCCAACATGACAGAGGAGCCATCCTGCATCTGTCCAGCTGTGTGCTGAGGTTTCTGCAGCCACCCACCCAGCAAGCCGCTGTCCCTGTCAAAGTAAACAGGTTGTCCTCCCTCTACTAACAAGCTCGAGGGATTGCTTTGAACCCCCAGCCCCATGTTTGCCACTGTACGAAGCAAGCAGCTTGCAGCTGGCCTCGCTGTGACTGCACAGGGAAAGAAGGGGGTGCAGCCTTCTGGGGGTCCCGGTGGACTGCAGTGTACGGCGGACAGTCGACAAACATGACCCTTCCCAGCCGTTCAGCGCTGAGTCCCAAGAGATGGATGTGAGGGTGAGCTGGGGAGGAGAGAGAAGCCAGATGCTCCCATAAGAGGGGCTTGGGGTTGAAACATGCTGTTTTCCCCCAGCATGGTGGAGAAGGTCCCCCAGTATCACTGCTTTTGAGGTGAGGAAGATATTTCCTTGGGCAGTTTGCCTGCAAGAAGGTGACAGTGGGCTAAAATGCACTGCCCTGATGCCCATGTGCTTTGGGGACAGAGGGTGGCTGATGTGGCAACACCAGGGCAGGAGCAGAGCACGCAGCCCATTTCCTTGGAAATGCAGGAACCCAAGCAAGCCTGTTCAGCTCCAGGCATGTCGAACAGGGAGGTCTGTCGTCCTGTCCTTCCCCTCCCTGCCACAGCCCCCTCATCCTCCCCAGGGCCAGCACAACACAAGCTGGGGAGATTTACAGCAGGCTGAAATGGCTGCAGACATTTGGCCTTGCTTGCAGCCACGCCAGGACCTCCTCTGCCTGCCAGCGAGTGGTTTTGAAGTCAGGCAATGGGCAGTGCTCACACTGCTGCAAAGCACAAAGCTCAGGCTAAGCACAGCTGGATTTTGGCAGGGCACAAGGTGAGCAGGACCTGTGATAGCCCTGGGAGCCAGGATGCAGATGACCCAGGTGCCCGGAGCCTGCTGCGTGTCCCATCTGCAGCGTCTTGGCTAGAGAAGATCCCATCCCCTTCTGAGCACGGCCGGCCGTTCCCGGGGTGATGTCTTCCAGGCATGACAGCCTGAAGCTTTTGCTGATAATAGAAACAGGACAACCTGCACCCAAACCCGGTCACTTAAACCAGAAACATTGCTCAGATTTATGGAGATTTTGAGACAAAGAGTTTAATTAATTTAAGTGAGTACAATTGGAGGAAGAAACAGGAAAAGTACTTTAAATTCTCCTTTTTTTTTTTGAAAATAAACATGTTCCTGAAAGGCACGTGGGTGAAAGGCATGGGTTTTCTAGCCAGGGAAGGTGCCAGAGGAGCCCTGGGGACCCTGTGCTGACCAGGGGACCCTAGGAACCCACGGCACTGACGAATGTCCTTGCCATGAACTGTGGTGAGAGAAGCGACTGTTTCTCGTTAGTCAGGAGGACAAAAGGATCCCAGAAAATCACAGGAATGTGACCAGATAGAGAAGCTTTTTGGGTGACTAACTGTCCATGGATGAGGGGTAGGGGAGGATAAAAGGAGCAAGAGCAGAACACATAGACCCGATTTCTCAACTTCATGACGTAGTGGCAGCGGCTGTTGGGCAGAGAGAAACTGCAGGGGCCATACAGTTTGTCCCTTTCCCTGCTGGTTTCTCCATAGGTGCAGCCCTCAGTCTCTCAGCAGCTCAGCCACGAAACCAGGGATTGCCTATTGCTTCAGAAAAGTCTCTTGCATTGGTACCTCCTGATTTATTACCACGGAGTCCCTGGAGCGACAGTGTCCTCCTGAAGCAATGCTCAGGCTGCAGCGACACTGCTGGAACATCACCGTGTGTGCTGATAAATCGTGTGCATGCTCCCTCGCGTGCTTTCGAGCCAGGCCAGCCAGCTCCAAGCTAAGTGTATGGGGGTGAGCAGGGTCAGGGACCATCCTCGAGGGACGGGGGATGCGGCTGCTCTGTCTGGGGGTGAGAGAGCTTGGCCCTGGGCTGCTCCCTGCCAGCTGGCCAAGGTGCCTGGTAGCCTTCCCATGCACGCTTAATCAGCTCGTCCGGACCCAGTGGTGGCCTCATTAATCACCGACGGACATGGGTCCCACCAGGGGCTGAGACAGCCCAGCCAGCTTCCTTCCCCTGTGCACCCCACACGTTCCCCGATTTACACCCTCCCACCTCTGAAACATAGGCGTAACCTCATGCCCTGCTCTGTTCCCGAGGCAGACGTCAGTGTCGCGTGGCTTTTTCCCCAGAAGGCAGCTCTGGCCCCCCGTCATGCGAGCAGCTCAGCCCCCAGCCCCAGGGCACGCCCTGCATGGGAGACCCCTGCCCCACGCCGCTCTCGGCCCCTTGCCCCGCAGCTCTCTGCGTGAGGCCAGAGCATTTACAAACGCTTTCCAAGCAGCTCCATTAATTTCCTCTCTCCCATCTCCTTCAGAGCTGGCAGAAGAGCACATTGGGATGAGTCCGAATCCAGAAGGAAATGCAAGAAATTGGCTTCGTTTCGTATCCAAGTTTGTCTGACTCCTCAGGCTGTTCGGTCCCACTTTTCTCCACCAGCTCCAAGAGCCTTGTGCTCCAAGCAGGTCCTTGCCAAGATCTGCTCCAGGCTCAGACTGGGCACTGGGAATTGCCTGGGGTAGAGCAGGCTTTCCTCCCACCAAGCATCAGACCGTCATTTCTCCAGCCTTCCCCCATCCCTCCTTCAGGCTCCCTCTGCCCAAGACCATTTTCAGCTGCTGGTCTCCCCAGTCTCCTCCCCATCTCCCCAGTCTCCTCCCGCTGCCTTCATGGACTCACAAATCTGTCTCATGGACTCGCAAACCAAACTAGGTCTCAAGCCCAACCTCCCATCCAAAGCACGGGCAGTGGTGGGATCAGATCAGGTTGCACAGGACTTTCCCCATCTGCATCTCAAAAACCTCCAAGACTGGAGATCCTGCCATCTCTCCAGGCTCTTCTCCAAATACATGACTGTCCCTGTGGGGAAAAAATTCCCCATGCTACAAGCTAGATAACACTCTCTCATCCTCCCATGCACTTCCATTAAAAGCCTGGCTCTGTCTTCTCAATGATCTCCCCATAGATGTTGGAGGATGTCTCCCCAAAGCCATCCCTTCTCAAGGCTGGACCAGCCCAGCTCCTCCAGCCTCTCCTTGCCTCTCCACTCTCTTCAGTGGCCCCTCTGAACTCTTTTTATCAATGTCTCTCTTGTACTGGGGGGCCCAAACCGGGACACGGTACCCAGATGTGGTGTAATGAGTCCTGATTAGAGGAGGATAATAATTTCCCGAGGTCAGAAGGAAAGAGCTGAGCCCTTCTGCCTTTCAGCAACTCAAGTGCATTGCCAAAACTATTGCTCCGTCTGCCTTGAAATGATGATCAGCTCCTGTGTGCACTAAGAACCTGTGGGTGATGCCCAGCCCAGCACCAGCCCCGTGTTTCTGCATTGCCCGAAACCTCACTGGACAAGGCGGTGGAGGAGGCCTTTTGCAGACAACAGATCTGGGAAAGAAGCAAGTTCCATGGCTTTTTGGACATCTGTGGGAACGGAGCAGCTGCAGGATGCATTTTCCACAGACTCACAAAGCCTACGGCCAGAGGGAGCCATCAGATCAGCTTCTCACAGCCCTGAGCCTCGCTGGCAGTGGTGTAGCTGCCCAGTCCTTGCAACGTTTTAGTTCCTTGCTTGTCTCCTTGTGCCTGTGGATTTCATCTACACCCATTTAATATTAATTTCCCATCATGCTGAATGTTACCGGGTCCAGAACTCGTCCCAGAGGAACAGGCTGGCAGGTGCCACTTCCCTGCCTATGGCTGCCTACACCTGGGGGTCACACACGCTGTCCCAAATCATGTCCTGACCCTCGTCAGCTCAGGGCAACCTGGAGACCCCAAACTGCCACAGGGACTCCCACCTCCACTACACTTCCTAGGGTACCCGTAATATCCTTCACAGCACAGGGAAGGACAAGAAATGGCAGCGCAGCTTGCAAACAAGGTTACGAGAGATCTCCAAGTTTAAATTGTGCAAACATCACAGAATCTGAAAAAAACTGCAGAATGGATGAAGTAAGTTGGAAGCTATTCTGGAGGCCTTGTTTTGGGAGATACATTGGCAAGAAGCAGCGACGAAGCAAAGTTAGGATGTTTTTCTCGTGGAGGGCGATTCAGCAGACTGGTGATCATACCTCGAACCTCATACTGCAGACAAGAGGAGAACATCGAGTCCATGCGCACACCACAGAGATGCTCTCTTCCAGCAGCAGTGCCCCCATGTCTGGGGAGAAGTGACCTTACTCCACAAGCTGCTCACATTTACTCACCATCCCGAGGATGGAGGAGGCAGAGGCGGGGAGAGCTGGGCAAAAGGGGCCCTTTCCCACGGGCTGGGCTCCCATTCCCCCTTTAAACCCTCCTGTGGGAGTTGCATCAGCTTTGCTTTGCTCTGCTCATGCTTTTCCTGGAAAGAGCAAGCAGTCATTCTTCTTTCAAGATACTTGTAGTAACAGCCGTGCCATCCCTGCGTGCCTCACTCACATCAGGGATGCTCTGTGCTCCAGGGAACGTGGATGCCTGAGCAGGGAGATACCCAGCAGATGCCTGCCTGCCCCAGCATCTCCTGGGAACACCAGTGAAATTCCAGTTGTATAAGAAATAAATACCATTGCAGCTAAGATCCCTCAGCCCATTCTTTCAGGGCTCTTGGGTATAATTTATCTGGGCAGCTACTTTTGAAATATTTACCCTCAGTGTATGTCTTCTAGCATCCCCTCTAGCGCCTGATAAACTGGAAAGTATTTCACAGCCTTCCTTGCTTCTTCCCAAACACTGAATGCAGACATTGCCTTCCTTTCTGCATCTTGCGTAACAGCATTTTCATTCTTTTTGGAAACAGATTTAACAGTCGAGGATGTGTTTTGGTAGTAAAAGCTGTCCTCCTCCTCCTCATCGCTGTGGTCAGCCACGCATGTCTCCCAGGAACATTCACGGTTTTATACACTTCCCAACTTCCCATTTGCATCTGCTCATGCCGACCCAGCTCATTTCAGACAGCTTCTCTGCTGAGCACACCAGTGAAATCCCCTTCCTCACTGCACAGTTTGGGCTTCAGCCTCTAATAATGCCTTACTAAAGCACATGCCTTTTCACTGTTTTTTTTCAGCCCTCAGGGTACACTCAATCCCACTGTCCATGTCATTGATGACGATATTAAATAGTACTGGTCCCAGAATGGACCCTTGAGGGACACCACTCATTACTGGTTTCCGCTTGGACATTGAGCCATTGACTGTAATTCTTTGGACGCAGCCATCCAGACAATTCCTTATCCATCGCTTTTCCCAGACCAAGCAGAGATTATGGCTGGTCAGCACCACCACAGCAGCCTGGGTGCGGTTATCTCAGCACAGGTAGCACGAGCACATGTGCCTGGTGGCAGGGGCACTGCAGTTTGCTCCTGCAAAGGTGAGCTGTACTGGCTGGGGGTCTCTTCTGGGCTGGATGATGTTAAGCTGGGAGGTGGCACAGCTGTCTGGTGTGGCATTCCCTGTGGGAGGCCACCACGTGTCCGTCTCCCTTGCAAGTCTGTGTTTCTGGGGGTGCTCCTGGGGTTGGTCCTCCAAAGCATCCATGGTGCACCTCTCACCTGTGCTCCTCACCAGGGCTCTGGCCTCGGGCTCACAGCAGGGATCCCACGGACAAGGGCCGGGGAGACCATGGTGGACGCAGCGAGGGGCACAGCCTGTGCCATGCCTAGGGCTGGGTCTTCCCCGGATGGATGAGCTTTGGCAGGACGGGGCAGCCTTGCCACAGCACCGGTCACTGCTGGGACCCCTGCACCAGTTCCAGTCCCTCTGTGCCACGTACATCTTCACGGCTCAAGGGGCTTCACAACCATGCTGAGGTCCAAGGGAGCAGGCAGACCCCAGCTCCGCAGAGACTCCTGTCTCCGGGGTCAGGTCCACGTTGCTCAGGCTCTCAGGGGGACCGAGGCTCAGCTCTGCCTCACAGAGGTGGCCACCTTGGGGGGAAGAAGGGGGAGAGGTGTGGAGCAGAAGGGTCAGCGGTGCCTGGTCCCCTGGGCTGAGTCACCAGCCCCTCTCCAGCTGGAGGAACCGCTGCCATGATAGTCGATGAGCACCAACTGGGCAAGGGGTGCAGGGCAGGGTATGTGGTGGCCCCGCAGGGATGCTCCGAGCTGCTGATGTGTGACCCGCTCTGGCTTAAAGAGGCACTTAGACTTCAGCAAGGGGAGACAGGGGCAGTGTGGCCCCAGGGGACCAGGCACCATCTGCAGGAATTTGGTCAGCGGCTGATGCAGCCTTTCCATGGACCACTGCACTGCCCTGGGAAGCTTCACAGCTTTATCTCCAGCCATTTTCTTGCTGTGTGCAACCAGAGCTTGCTGCACACCTCCTGCCTCAGCTCCAGCTTTGAGATGACGACAAGCGCTGCAGAACGAGGCTGGCTCCCATCCTTGACCATGCATGAGCATGGGGTGGCAAAGTCGGTCTGATGGCCATCATCTTCCTTTGGCAGAATCAAGGCTGTTCCTGCTGCAGGTCCTGCTGCCTTTCAGGCTGCGTTGGGAAGGGCTGGGGGGACCATGGACAAACCAGGAGACCACAGCAACTCCTCAGTCCAGGAGAAAGAGTGTCTCGCACACGATGTCCCCCAGTGATGGTGGCTGGATGGAGGAGCAGACCCCAGCAGGCAGCTCTTCAGCCCCGCTGTCTGGCTTGCAGCCCCAGATCTCTCAGTCCTGGGGGGCTCGGGGGCAATCAGGACCTGCAGGCACTGGCTATGCCTGGGGAGCCCAACCGGTGTCCCTGTGCCACTGTCAGCAGGTTGGGAGGGAAGAGTCCAGGTAGTGGTTGCTCACAGAGAGGCCATCAGCTTCCTTTGGCGGCATCAAAGCTCGTCCTCCTGCCAGTTCTGCTACCAGTCCTGCTGCCTTGTTGGCCAGGCTGGAAAGGGCTGGGGGGTCCATGGACAAAATGAGAGTGCACAGGGACTCCTCCTCCCTCCGAGGCCACCCCCCGTCCTGGCGAAGGAGGCTCTCGCACACGATTCTCCCCAGCACTGGCTCCCGGCTGTCGCAGGCAAAGCAGCATGGACCCTCCTGGGCACCCGTCTCCTCTCCCCACATCCCCGCAGAAGCAGCCCCCCCCAAACGGCAGCAGGGAACCTGCCAGCCATGGCAGATGGCATCTCTTCCCATGCTAATGAGCCGTCAGGATTTAATTCCTGCCTCCCATTAACACTCATTAGAGTGTCACTTGGCCATTCTTCTGCGTCTATCACGTCTCTGCCGATTCTGCTTCAAGATGTTAATTCGGGGCTGCCTCTGAGATGGCCATCATCCTTCCCCCCCCCCGAGAAGGCTGCCGCCTCACTGTCCCCCAAACCCTGCATTAAATGGGTCTTAAGAGGAGGCAGGCACAGAGCAGCACACCCAGCACCCATGGGATGGATGAACGGAGCTGGTCTTAACCCCCAGACCGAGTCTGGACTCAGGGTTTTCCCACGGCATCCCCACCTTGCCCAAAATCCCACAGCCGCACCACAGGCACAGAGCCGCAGGAGGATGCAGCCAGACCTACCGCAGCTTGCTGGGGGCCAGAAGTAGGTTACTTTCTGCCACGCATAGAAATGATATGATGCATATTCATCAGTTACGGTTGTGCATAGATTAGAACAGTCGCATAAATTGCAGGTTTAGGGATCGTCGGCTGCACTGTGTGACTTTCCCAGGGCTTCCTCCCCTGAAAAAGGGGTGGAAATTGGAGTCATCTCATGAAGAATAAAGGTCAGCACTTTAAGTGATGTCTTAGAGAAATACCGTTTTCTTGACTGTACTTTTTTGCACCCCTCAGGTGAACAATTCAGTGATCATAACCCTCATCTTATTATTTACAATTATATTTATCAGTTGTAATCACTCTCAATACATTTTCGTTCTTAAAAATCAATTTACCAAACAGATACGATGGAAACAAATTGAATTTGAAGCCCAGCCTCACAGGATCGATGCTAAGCAGGTCGCTGCATCTGTTTACAAAGGGAAAATATTCTTTCATGCAGCTGCCTTTGAGCATAGTGGAGCCCAGGGAGCCTAAAAGCTTTGAGCAGCGGAGAGGATTTGGGGATCGATGCTCTGCAATCACCCGTGAAGGCAAGAGCTGGGGGCAAAAGTGCCCCAGGGCACGCAGTCCTGTTAAAGAGTTCCCCTGTTAAAGAGGCTCTCCCCAGCCACTTGTCACCAGCCTGGCCATGCCACCGGCTCTCCGGTGTGTGCCTCCTTGCCAGCCTCGCCGCGCGACGCCGGCTCCCTCTGAAGCGACAACAGCACGGTAATCGCTTCGCCCATTGGTGAGACCCCTCTCAGGTGTCGCCAGCCTTAGAGACCTCTTAAAACGCAACTCGATAGTTTTCACCCAGTGCATAGATAGCTGTGAGAACGCCCTAAGTTATTTGAGTTTCTCTCAACTGCAGGGTATGAGGTTAACCCAGGGGAGAAAACGTGCCACAGTGTTTCTACCCATCCACAACAGATGGGTCTCATGCAAAACTCTGAATCGGCCGAAGCTAGGAAGAAAAAAGGTCTGAAAAAGCACTGATGTGAGCAGGCTCTCTGCAGCACAGAGGCTGGGCAGTCATCCCCGGGCAAATACTCATTTTTGCTGTCTGCTCCCTTGCAGACACAGCGAGACCTCGCAGGGTTACCCCCCGCACTGTCAGCTGCATGTAGCCATGATCAGCCAAGCTACTGACCGCTCGCTTTCTCACACTTTCCGGTACTGCCGATGCAGGTTCATCGCTAGCCCACAGACGGTCCAGCAAACGAGGTCTTGCTGCCTTTCAGCTGGGGAGCGGCTGCACAGCAGCACAGAGTGACCAGAAGCATTTTGATATTCTCATATTTTGGGGTATCTGTGAGCACAGGAAAAAACAGGCTCTTTTCAGCCAAGCCTTTCATTAATTTTTCATCCAAAAGAGAAGCTAATATTTAAGTGTAATGCTCCTTGCTTCCCCAAATGTCTCATTTGAACTGTATGGGACTCTCAAGAAAGACCATCTATTTCCCAAGCAAGTGCTCCAAGTGCCTTGAGATAACACTATGGTTCCATTTTATTGCTCCTGCAGTAACCCCTGTATCATCATCTGTATTTTCACATCTCTTTATCAACAGAGGAAGCTGCGGGAGAGCTGCTGTTAGGAGCTATTCGAGAATGGCTTCCGCGATCTGTGCATCCTCACCAGCGCCAAGGAGAGGGGATAATAACTTCCCTCGATCTGCTGGCCACGCTCCTCCTAATGTAGCCCAGGATGTGGTTTGCCTTTTTCACAATGAGAGTGCTCTCTTGGCTCATGTTCAGCCCTGTGCCCATGATAACCCTGGGTCCTTCCCATCAGCGCTGCCGCTCGGTGCTCAGCTCCCAGCCTGGGCTTATTGCACCTCCATGCTGCACTGTGCATCCCCCTTGCTGAATTTCAGGGGGTCAATGCTCACATTTATCTAATCCCTCCCGGACTGAGGCTGCGTCAGGGGTCAGTCACCCGTGTCTAGTGGCACCTGAGGCTTTGCTGAAGGTTCATCCTGGGTCAGTGTCCCTGTTGCTGATGGCAAGCCCTGTGTCAGCCCCCAGGTGCTTCAGTCGTTACTGGCCACCCGCCACTGCCGAGCTGCTGGTGGCCACCCTCGGAGTCCAGCACAATTTTCCTTTGGGAAATCCCTGCTTGCCTTTTACATGCTTGGAAATGGCTTCCGAGAGGTTGTGCTCCATAATGGGTCTTACAGCAATTACCGCTCTCTTTACTGACCCACGCCAAGTCACGTCTCCTCTTCACCCGGAGAGCGCAGGGCCCTCTGATTCCTGGATGGATAATCCCCACCACCAGCCAGTCCTCCTTCTGTGACCATATAGCAATAGAAAACACAGAAAGCAGGGGTCAGAGACCACGAGTTGTCCCTCTGCCCACTTTGCTCTGGCTCGCCAGCCCAGGTGCTGGGTCCCAGCCAGCCAGCAGTGCCCTAAAATCTCCTGGAGGATGAACCATCTCCAGCGTGGTGCAGAGGAAAGCTTTGGGTGATCCCAGCTGCAATGTTTCTGCGCAGGCTGGAGTTTTGCATCCCAGCAGCAGCCTCAGCTAGTTTTATACAAAGACGCTAAAGAAATTCAGGATATCTTGGTTTTGAAAGCACTGCATAATTGCAAGCTGTTATTGTCTGAAACCGCATTTGCAAGATGCAATCTCAACAGACAGGCAGTTTGGGGAAAAGAAACACTTGCTCAGTGTGGGAGAAGCTCCTGCAGAGGATACAGCCTCGCGATACTCTTGCCAAGCATTCACAGGTCTTCTCAGCTGCCCAAGCACCGCAGTTTTCAAGCAGAAACCTGTGGGCAACATCCTACCCGAACACCCCCTGCCCTTGCCATAACCTCGGGGTTTCTCTGTCCCATTTCTCTGTATAGCTGTGTAGGTTCCTTCGTCACACCATCAGCATCAGGTAGCAAAGCTGACAGTGGCTTGCAAAGAGGCAGGTCTACAAGATCCCCACCCTGAACCGCAACATCCAGAAAGCTCTGGCAAAGCCTCCCTGTAGCTGTTTCTGCCCTGCTCACAGCACTGCTGAGACTGCAGCTGAGCAGACTGTGCCCTTCCATGCACGCGCTTGTGATCCCTTCTAGACTCCTCTTCCTCATCTGCCTTGACAAACAGAAGCCTGGGAAATGCTGGGTTTGACCGGGCACTGGCAAAGCCGCAGGCATTAGTGTTATTTCAGGCATGCGATTCAGTGAGGGACTAGAGCTCCCAGGAGGAGAAGGGGCGGATTTTGTCTTGAGCTTTGTGGCTGTATTCCATCCAAAAAACGCAGCGACTTGGGGCAGGATCCTACACCTGCACAAGGTCTGATCAATGGCTCAGTGCTGCTCAGGCAAGGGTTCGAGTGACAAGTTCAGCCTTTCCCTGCTGGACATTCCTCAGCCTGGAGAGGCACCACATGCACTCCCCATCACTGTCTTTTCACAAATAGAAAATTCATTCGTATCCCATCCCTCGTTCATGTCTTCACTCACCCAAACCTACCTGCACCCAAACTCTGGAGGACTTGTTGTGTCGTATGAAGCTTAGACTGTGCCTTCTTGCTATCACTTGGCCCTGGGAGCTGGATTTTGCAGTGCATCGGTTTTTATGAGGCATGGGACAGTCCTGTATGAAGTCTGGCCACAGACAGGCCACCCGGTCCCTGGGGACGAAGAGCAGGGAGCATCCACAGACTGACTCCAATCTGGGACATACCTCCATCTGGCTGGTACCTGAGGGCAGGCAGGACTTTCTGAAGGGGATGTCCCAGGTCCTCCAGGGTGCCTGAGGGATGGGGATGGCTCAGAGACAGAGAACATCCCTGCCAAAAGATGCAGTGGATGCTGCAAGTCTACTCAGGTTCAACAGGAGATCAGCTCACGGGAGCAAGGCCCACCGAGGACATCTAAATACTCACATGGTGGCCAGCACCCCCTGCCCCTGGCCACCGCTAACCCCAGAGGAGGGTGGCAGGGCTGGTGGCCACACGTGGCTCTGCATGGCCCGGCAGCATCAGTGTTAACCGGGCTCTGCCCTGGCCCTGCCACGAGCGCGCACTTGCCTGCAAAGCTGTGCTTCCAGAACGCTCCTTGCAATTACATGCCCCCACCACCACGCAGGCGAGTTATTAATATTTATCAGGCTCAATTATTCATGGCCTCTTTAGGATCCTGTTGTTTAAGTCCAGCTTGAGATCTCCAGGCTAGCAATCACAAAAGTTGCTTTCCAAAGGAATTACAGTAAATCAATCCTTTGGAGATGCTCCAGGCAGCTGTAAAACTCACGGACAGAGCTGCCCAGAGAGGAGCCTTGCACCCAGCCCTCGGAGGCCCAGAAGTGCTGCACGGGCGCGAGTGATGCTTGAGCCCTGCTGCGGTGGGGTGTTGGGTCCTGGGATGCTCCCTCTTGCCACCACCTGCACGGAGGTCACTCTGGCCATCTCCTTCTGAAGCTGCAGGGAATAATGGTTAGGAGGTTTCTCCCCGTCAAAAGCACACCCAGTGAGGATGGAGAACAAACCATGATGTCCGTGGCAGAGCAAGGCAAAGCAGGCAGCAGCCAGGAGGACGCAGCCTGTCCTGGTGGCTGTGACAGGGGATGCCCTTGCTTGTCCCAGCTCCTGGCTGGTGCTTGGTCCGTAGTTGGGAAGCCACAGGGAGGGTGCAGGATCCAGGAGGGACACCTCGGGGTGCTCCCAGCAGGCACACCCCTTGGCACAGGGCATCCCACTGAGACCTGCCAAATTACCCCATCAAAGCAGGGTTGGCAGCAGCTAGGAGCATGCACACAGCCTGGAGGGGGAGGATTTACTTTCCTGCCCTACTGATGCCCTGATTTGCACTGTGGCAAGCTCTGGGTGAGCCCCAGAACTAGACACCGAGCACACCAGCCCTTGGGGGTGCACAGGAGGAGGCAGGGGGTCTGCCCGCACACCATCTGCAGCAGACACGAGCTGCCAGCAGAAAGCCATCTGGACCACTCAGAGACACTCGGCAAGGCTGATAAGCCGGGGCCTGGCACCACGCTAACTGTGGCCGCCGAGCTGTCTAATGGCTGCTTGCAAAGCCCCGGGCAGCACAGACGATCCCGGCACTTCCCCAGCAAAGCCGAGCCACAGTCCTGCGCTGATCTCTGCATCTGCTCCCACCCTGAGGCTCGGAGCAGCCACCCCACAACCCACGGTCACCTCCAGCAGCTCTCAGCACCATAGAAATGACTGGTGGGGCACGGGACTCCCAGGGGACCCACAAGCTGGAAGGAGCTGTGGGGTGGGCAGGGTGCCCCAGTGCATCAGGCACGGCACATGTCCCTGCAACCCTCCGTGACGAGGGTGAGCAGACGGCCTCTCTGGTGGTGCTGGTTGACGCTCATTGACCACGATGGGAATCGGGGCATGCGGAGCTCATGTAGACACCTGGGAGGGGAAGGAGAGAGCTCATGCAAGAGAAACAGCCCTCTGCCTCCCTCCAGCCCCTTCCCTCAGCAAGGGCTGGTCTCCGGAGAGCTGGGGGCTCTGAGGAGCAGAGCGTGGCCAGGGAGGAGGTGCACAGCCAGGAGGGAGCATGGTGCATGGGCTCTTCTCTGGAGACCAAGAAACACCCAAGGAGCAGCCTGGCCCACGGTGATTCATGTCTGAGCCGCTTTGCCAGCGTGCAAGGGATGGAGTGGTTTGCTCAGCGCAGAGGAGGAGGAGCAGGGTTTTGAAGGGAAGTAGCCCTAGATGTTGAAGTCTCGGTGATGAGCAGGCAGAAGGGACTGGCTGCATCTCCTCCAAAGCCAGGGCAACGGCCCTGTGGCTCACACACCGCTCAGGTGGCTGTCAGAGCCCCGACAGGGGATGCTGGATGGAGAGGAGCTGGGCAAGGTGCTCGGATGCCACAGCAAGTGCCTGCCACGAGACAGGATGCCAAAAAGGCCACGTGTCACCCTCAAAAACTGGGTTTCCTTGTATGCCGTCTTTCCCCCGACCTGCCCTCCCCTCTCCCCATCTCCCCTGCGTCTCTGCAGCAGCCGATGCCTCCTGCCCGTAACATAACCATCCTTTGACTAAAATCTGCAAAACCGTGCTGTGCTCTGGGCTCCAGCATGGCTCAGCATATAAAATTTTGATCTGTTAAATGGATTTGCAGGGGAAGCTGGGTGAGCAGGAAGGGGAACGCACACCCGCCTCGATGGCCCCCTGCCCGGGGCAGCCCCCTCTCCTGCACCAGCTTGGTCACTGCCAGAGAGGATGGAGCGGGACTGGGAGGCAAGGGAGGGCTCATGCCATGCCGGTGCTGGCAAGGAAAAGCAGCCCAGAGCTTGTCGGGTTGGGCAGGAGGTGCTGGAGAGGCCTGACCCAGCTCACAGAGAGGCCAAGGGTGGCAAAGAGGTGGATTTGGGAGGAGGAGAGAGGAGGGACCGAGGCACAGTCGGTGAGCAGGGGAGACAGCCCAGCTGCAGAAAGGCGGGCAGGCACGTGCCAGTGGGGACAGTGCTGCCGGGGCTGGGGGTCCTGCCCCATACCCCAGGACGACACCAGGTCGAGGACAAACCTGGGCCAGACCCTCTGAGCTGTGAGATCTGCCCCACATCACCCCACAGCCACCTTTTCTCCCTCCTCCACCGAGCCGCCGTACCAGCTGGCTGCATCGCCAGCCCGGCCAGCTCGGGGGACCTGGCCAGCACCCACCACCCGTCCCCGCTCTCTCTGCCCGGGGACACAACCTGGGCCCCCGTGTCTCACAGCCCTCTCCTCACCCTGCTGAAGAAACCAAGATGATCCTACCACCGACAGTGCCTCAGACAGGCTCCAGCAGGCAGGGGCATTTTCTTTTTCCCCAAAAAGCCTCTGAATCCCAGCAAGAGCCGTTTTAATCAGAGCTTTCTGCCCTGCAGGACTCCGCGCGGTGTAATGAAAGAGGCGCAGACAGCCCTTTTACTCTCCCCTCCCATCAACCCTCTGTTTGGCCTCGTCTCCTTTTTTAATTCCGCCCCCCCGCCCCGCATTTCAAGCTTGCTTGGTAAATGTTTGAAAGTGATGCTGATGCAGTTGGTATGGCAACGCCAGGCTGGGGCCCTCGCCTGAAACCCCAAACACACAATTAGCTGATTAAGAGGCGAGCGTGGGGCAGCAGCATGCCAGGGCTCTGCTGCTCCATGGGGCTGTCCCTGCTCACCCCATCGGAGGTGCTCAGGGGTCCCCAAGAGGGGTGAGAGGCATCAGGTGCTGTGATGCAGCCCAAGGAGCATGCACAGCCCCTTGTGTGGGTAAAGGACTGGGATTCCAGGCTTGGAGAGGCTGGGAACGAGCCTTTCCACAAATCCTGCCCATAGGATGCTGCGGCATGGGAACGGGGTTGATGGAGACACCAAAAGCAACGTGGAGGCTGCTGGACCTGCTGGCGAGCACCACACCCCTGTCCAAATCACAGCACCCAGGAGCC